>NC_139673.1:1588639-1591139 GCF_951799395.1 Argentina silus | reverse complement strand
TCCTCTCCGCGTCCTCCCTCACTGGGAATGACTTCACCAGCGTCCTCCCTCACTGGGAATGACTTCACCAGCGTCCTCCCTCACTGGGAATGACTTCACCAGCGTCCTCCCTCACTGGGAATGACTTCACCCGCGCTAGCAGCAGTCCCAGGTATGGCTGGTATTTGTAAATGGACCTTTAGCTGCGTTCAGCCTGGACCATGTTGGCAGACACAGAGTGTTGTGTTTGGACGTCCGTCTGTTATACCCCCCCACCCTCCCCCCTCCCGCCCCCACCACTGCTGCCACTGTGGCTGCCTGATAAAGGAGCTGTTTACCTAGCCCTCCACCGTCTGCTTCCCCTTCTCCAAAACCAACAAGCCATGCAGCCCGAAGAATACCTCTCCCCCTAATGGATAGCATAACTTCCTCTCTCTCATCTCCTCAGATTAACAACATCCTGTCCGTGCTCCTCAGATTAACCTGCCTAGGGATTACAGGCTCTGTTGGTACAGTACATTTTGAGAATATCAAAATGATCCTTCTTAAAAAATAAATAAAAAATAAAAATTTCGGAAGTACTATGAAATATAACAATGGGATTCTTTCTTCTGGGTATTTGGACGTGAGGACTATTATCAGGTTACAAAGCACTTAGGCATCGATTAAGAAAATGAGCACTTTATCCTTGCGGTCGACAGCTAAAACAACGGATTGGTGTCGCCGACGTTCCTGTTGATTCCTCTGTCCTGATGAACAGATGTAGCGAACAGAAGTCTGCATTCAATCGCCACCGTCGGCGTAAACGAGGGACTCCATGTCCTCATTTCTAATTGCCTCTCAACAGGCGACACAAACTGTTTTTCTATTTGCCATTATGAAGCTTGTGACGCAGGCCCGTTAAACTAACTCAATCAGACCCGGGGAGCCACAGCCAGTGGCCCAGGACTGGGTTTGTTCATTAGACGTGATAATGCTGAGCTGTATTTTTATAGAGAAGCTGCCTGAACCACAACACGTATAACAAGGTTATAGTTATTTGACTAGCTCTGTTTTCCTACCGAGACACAGAGTGAGGTAGATGACTCCTGAGTTAACGACAGTCACGTTGAAAAGAAGCAGGAAAACAAGCCGGTCTATTGAAGCACAGGCTCATCTGAAGGACCCAAAATACTTTTGTTGTTGTCGTTGTTACGATGTGACCACAGCCAGAGCCATTGATGTCCTTTGTGTGTCTCCCTACAAGGGGTGAGACCAAGCCGCAGAGTGAGTCACGTGTGACTCAGCAGGGCCGCGGTGGCCTATCGAATGTCTGCCGCTCCTCTCTTGTGGCCCAGACCATTCAGGAGAGATGAGCCATCAATAAGAGCCATCTTCCCATTTCTCAACGGCAGCGGTGAACAGGTGGCAGCAGAATGCCTTTGAACCTGGAAACACAAAGGTTCCAGAGTTCCTAACAATGGGTTCTGTTTTAGTTCTGTTCTCTTTTAGAACGCTGATCCTTCCATCCCCATATATGGACGTACTGTATTCCTGTTTTGAAGGGTGTAACAATGGATAATGTAATTACAAGTTATAATGTGGTAATCTTTGCTTTTATAATGTTATATATCTGGATAATGGAATAACTTGCTGGATAATGTCATGAAGTTGTTAGACAGAAAATGTAATAACTTGTTATTACGTTACTGAGATCAATAATGTAATAACTTAAGAAAATCATTGTCTTTATGCTTCATTCATTTTACGCATCACATGCAAATGCATGCGCACGCACACACACACACACACACACACACACACACACACACACACACACACACACACACACACACACGCGCCTGGAAAAGCCTGCTATTAATGGTCATTTTGTGGTCGTAACAAAAACTACCTCCAATCCTCTTTAAGACAATCCAACACTGTTTCTCTATGTTTTTGTTTTTGTTAATTCCATGGTGTGTGTGTGTGTGTGTGTGTGTGTGTGTGTGTGTGTGAGTGAGTGTGTATGTGCATGCAATGATTTTGGTAAGTTACATTACATTATTCATCCAAAATGTTTTACTCACCGGATAAATAACAGTTAATGTAACAGCATAAAGTTATTACATTTTCCATTTAAGTTTATGACATTATCCAGCAAGTTATTACATTGTCTGGTTTTCTTACATTATAAATGCAGTTCTGACATTATAACAAGTTATTACCTTACACTAAGTAACAGACACAGACCCCCCACAGACACACGTCTGAAAAAAGGGAAGGGAAGACAATTAGAGAACAGACCAGAAAGCTTTTCATGGTACATCTGAACATCTTGTCTTTGTGGTTCTGCCAATGGGTTAGTAATAAGTATGATAACACCCCCCCCCCCACACACACACACACACTCGTTGCTAGGGTGGGTGAGGGCTCGGCGGAGGGCCTAAACCTCCAGCATGCCTGAACAGGCAACAGGTCCTGAGCCAGCCTGTCAGAGTGTGAGGAGGCAGGAGAGGATCTGTCTCCCTGGCTCTCTCTCTGA
>NC_139673.1:1563639-1568639 GCF_951799395.1 Argentina silus | reverse complement strand
GATGCTATCCCCATAATAGACTGCTGAGTGAATAGAATGTTGCTGTGTGATATCCTGATCAGCAGCAAGCACTACAGACTGTTGCGTGTTGTAATGTTTACCTCTGGCCAGAAGAGGGCGCTCCATCCATTTGATTACGCCTCCCGTCAGCTGCCTCTCTGCACAGTGAGATGGGCACCGCCGATACCGTATTCAATGGAATGTAATGCATTCGTATTGATTCTTAGAAGATAAAAGTTCACCTTTTTACCAGATAAAGAGTCCAACAACCCTGAGTGAAGTGACAATTGTTTAATCCCAAGATGCATCAGCTGAATGCACACAGAATGAGAGTCGCAGCTCCTCCTAATGTCCTCCCATAATGTCCCCCCCCCCCACCCCCCCACCCCTCCACCCCTCCCACTCCACCTCAAGCGATAAGACTCTTGAAGGACAGGAACTATATAATGAGCTTCAGTATAAAGAGCAGAAGAGAGTCTTTGTCTGAACAGCTGCCAACGTCCACCAGTGAAGCTGCCCTCCTCTGCGTTATCTCCTGGGAGAGTTTCCCACAGAACCTTGAGAAAACTTAACATAATACTTGAAACCAGGCCTCTGGCTGCTCAATACACCTGACACAGCTCACACAGTTTTCTAAAACCCATCAATATTGAAACTTTAAAAAAAAGTAACCAAGAAAACAAAACCATTTTGTTTTCTTTTCGAAGGATCGGCATCCATTATGACGTGTGTATGTGGTTATGCATCGGTAAAATGGAATCAGGAATCATGAACCAACACACACAAGCATGATTGGACCCCCTAGGACCTGTTCTAGTGGAGCTGAGTGTGTGTGTGTGTGTGTGAGGACCAGGGCTGATCTGTAGGAGTGACAGAGAGAGAGAGAAAAGAGAGAGAGAGAGAGGGGGGGGGGGGGAGAGAGAGAGGAAGAGGGAGAGAGGGGGGGGGGAGAGAGAGAGGGAGAGTGAGGAAGGGAGAGAGAGAGAGAGAGAGAGATAGAGAGAACCCCTCCAGCTGCCCAGGCCAGATAACCACAAAGCCCACTGAGGCATCGGAGGTCTGAGAGACTGAGAGGAGGATTCCACTTAGGTTCCACTTACGTACACGACGTCCCGTCTGCCAGGGCTAGGATGGAGCTGGAGAGGAGCTGGGGCAGCCTCGTTCCCAGACACCTCTTCCACCCCAATGATAGCGGAAGGTCTGGTGGACCAAACGTGTCTCAACTTGGCCTTGGTTGACTCTGTAGAAAGACCGGGAGAAACCGCCGGTCGCAAAGCCATTGGCTTCACCGTGCGTCAGTCATCTCCCACAGCACTCCCCCCTCTCAGAGTTCTCTTCGCCACGTCCACAGGACTCTTATTTTTAGTTCTCTTAGCCACGTCCACAGGACTCTTATTTTTAGTTCTCTTCTTGAAGGTCTGTTCTGTCGTGACCTGTTCATTCATCCTAGCCTCTCAAGCTCCCACTGGGTGTCCAGATAAATGGTGTGTGAGTGTGTGTGAGTGTGTGTGTGTGTGTGTGTGTGTGTGAGTGTGTGTGTGTGTGTGTGAGTGTGTGTGTGTGTGTGTGAGTGTGTGTGAGTGTGTGTGTGTGAGTGTGTGTGTGTGTGTGTGTGAGCGTGGCTCTGATTTATCAGTACTCAGAGGCGGTCACGCTCTCCCAGGTGACGCCACAGGTGATCCTGCTGCATCGATCACTCTGATGTGGAGATTTACTCAAGCAGGGGTGATGCTGGGTTGAACTGGGTTCAACAGGCTCCAGGGAAAGTTGTGTGTGTGTGTGTGTGTGTGTGTGTGTGTGTGTGTGTGTGTGTGTGTGTGTGTGTGTGTGTGTGTGTGTGTGTGTGTCTGTGTCGAAGATGATGCTACTTGTATCCATGATTATCTGTTTGACTTTTTAATATATTTTGGGTTATTCGATATCTGTCTGCCTGCGTGTGTGTGTGTGTGTGTGTGTGTGTGTGTGTGTGTGTGTGTGTGTGTGTGTGTGTGTATACGTGTGTGTGTGTGTGTGTGTGTGTGTGTGTGTGTGTGTGTGTGTGTGTGTGTGTATACGTGTGTGTGTGTGTGTGTGTGTGTGTGTGTGTGTGTCTCCTCTCCCCACCATGTCTTGTGCTCCAGCTTCCAGCATCTGGAATGGATTGTGATTGGTGCATTCTGCCAGATCGTGATTGGCTGAGAACGCTCCATTGTCTCCCTGTTGTTGTCAGAATCCGTTCTCACCCTGGTGTAACATCACATCAGCCCAGGGTTCCACTGGAGGCAGTCTCCAAACAGCACTCAAACACCCCCCCACACGCACACACACACACACACACACACACACACACACACACACACACACACAGGCAACAGGCACATATGCACACACCCACACACGTATACACATATATGCACACACACACACACACACACACACACACACACACACACACACACACACACACACACACACAGTTCTCACACACCCCACGCAGAACTCAGGGGACGCTGAAAACTGGAGGAAACAACTGAGAGAGATAGCGTTGGTATTCTAGTCCAACAACCTTCCACAGTCATAATGGAGTTAGGCAGGATTCTCCCTCCAGGAGACGCGCTGCGTTCCTCAGTAGAGGAGGGTCAGGATTCTCCTCCTCGGTAGAGGAGGGTCAGGCCACCAACAACTGCACTTTAACAATTCATTGGTATGTGGAGATTCATAAGAAGTGGAGTTGCGTGAGCTCCATCTGAAATCCTCTCTGGTCGGATGCTGCTGTCACCCCTCTGCTTCCTTCCTTCCTACGAGTTGTTCACCACTGCACGCACACAGAGACACACACACACACAGAGACACACACACACGCACACAACATTTGCTTACAAAAAGATCTGACACACACACACACACACACACACACGCACACACACGCAACATTTGCTTCCAAAAAGATCTGTGAATCACCTGCTGCTGTATGTAGGGTTTATAAAGCCTTTGTGGTTGTAATTTCCTAACAAGCCTTGAAACAGTCACAGTGTAGACATAGCCTTCGCAACAGCAGGCGCTCTCAGAGTCTAAAGCGGAGTTCTTCTCTCTACGGACTCTCATTATCTCTGCAGGTTACCTTATGCTCCCCCCCCCACCCCCCCCCACCCCCCCACCTTTAATTACCTTTTTGTTCACAGTTGCTGAGTTGATTAGCTTTTCTCCTCCTGAAAAGTTTGACTGAAGAAAAGCGGCTTTCTGAGGGTAACGGCCTCGGCCCTCGTTTGCCAGAGGCAACACATTCTCAAAGCTAGCGTACCAAACATTACCCCTCCGCAGCCAGGGCTTGAATAAGGGCAGTAGGACTTCAGGGCCCTGGAACGTGTCTAGGCAAGCCATCCTTTTCATTAAAACCGCAGGGTTTATTTTTTTATTTTCTTCATAACTGCATTATTGATAGTATAATTATAAAAACGACTTTCCATTGAGGTGATCTTAGCCGTCCGCTACACGTGCGTTCTCTCCTCTGCTGTTGGTTTATCTAGCGGCCGCTGACGTCCTGCTACGCCGCGCGCCGCTCGCCGCAAACCTGCACGTCCCTTGGAAATCCAACTCATATGTAAGCTGAACATGCTTCTTCTCTGCTGCCACCGCAAAGTGAAAAATGCAGTAGACATTAACAATTCATTAGGACTGTAATTTGTTTCTTTTTTTCTTTTTTTCTCCCGGTGCGTTTATAGCCTGGAGAGATGTACACTTGACTGGAATATTGACAGCTTCAGAAAACAGTACATTTGACTTCTTCGAAAGCACCATTCATTATTCAGCACTGTAGACACAAAGAGACACAGTTTTAACGAACAAACTGGTTCTCTCAAATGGCAAGAGTAAAACCCGAGTGCTGATTCAATGTGGGTTTTTTTTTATGTTCTGATTTCTATCGGATCTGAGTTATACGACCAGCTGTATAATGAGGTTGGACATGCAGAATTCGCAGGCATTGTAAGTTTGACTCAGGCAGAGCTGAGGGAGGAAACGCACCTTTTACCTTCTAAGCTAAAGGGCAGATGTAAGGTTGGTCTCATTACTCTCCAGTGCCTCTGCCAGCCCTGGCCTGGAGGCGCCTCCTATTTATTTAAACAGCTCTTTCATTTTTGTGATGCAGTAAAACACCAATGTCTTTGACCAAGGCTCTGGGACAAACCCGGAGTCTAGGACTCTCTCTCTCTCTCTCTCCTCCTCTCCTCCTCTCCCTCCCTCTCTCTCCTCCTCCTCTCCCTCCCTCCCCCCCCCCCCCCCCCCCCCCCTCACTCACTCTCACATCATCGCCCCATAATGTTGTCCCACAGTTTCTATGGAAACAGACCAGGCCTATTCAAAAAAACGGAAAAAAAGTTTTGCCTTCTGCTTGGCTGCCCTTTCCCTGACAGGCAGGACGAACGACCCGTGTCCTGGGAGGACGCAAACACAAACATGCATTTCTGCTCGCTGGCCCGTGCTGATTGGCTCCCCTGGATTCCTTATTTACCTTAATGGTGGGAGGAGAGGTGGGGGGAGGAGGAGGGGTGGGAGGAGGAGGGGTGGGGGGGGGAGGGTATAGTTGGGGTGCATAAAGCCGCCATTCAGTCCATAACCTTGAACCATGATGCCAACACACACACACACACACACACGTATGCACACACACACACACACATGCACGTATGCACGCACACACACACACACACACACACACATATACACACGCATGATGCCCCCAGAATCCACCTGTGCGTGGTGATGTCATATGTCACCTTCAGCTAATGGCAGTGATGATAACATGCATGAGCGATGCATACATACACCATCTGGTCTGCCGTTCCCTGTTTCGAGTGTGTGTGTGTTCGGTGTGTCTGTTTCGAGTGTGTGTGTGTTCGGTGTGTCTGTTTCGAGTGTGTGTGTGTTCGGTGTGTCTGTTTTGAGTGTGTGTGTTTTTGGTGTGTGTGTGTGCACACACTGAAGCAGCTTCCCACAAGGCAGCAGAGGAGAGGAGAGGAGAG
>NC_139673.1:1498639-1558639 GCF_951799395.1 Argentina silus | reverse complement strand
ACTGTGGGGCGGCAGCCACGAGGCCAGATGTGGAACAGACCCGTCGTTTTATTGAGCGTGTTTCTCCGCCTGGAGATTTAGTCGGTACACGTGCCATCACATGATCTACAGCGCCTGCTCCTCTGAGGGGTCTCCCAGCGCCTGTGCAGAGTACTCTACCCTGCCACTGCTGCCAACGTGATTGGCAGCTGAGAGTCACCTCCGACCCCGGGCAGTCTGCCGAGTGTGTGATCTGCTTGTCAGTGTTGTTTTCTACATGATCTACTGAGCGCGCTCAGTCGCTCACATCCACAAAGCCGAAGCCCTGGAGTCCAGATGCGAGCGGTTCTGTCGCTGGTAGACCCATTAGGGATGTTGTTGGTAGCCTGAACACACAGGCCCGCCTCCCTGCAGACCATAACAAAGCAGTTCCTTTCCAACCGGAGGCATTGAACAAGTTGTTGCCGTTTCCTCTCGCTGATGCATCAAACACCCCTGGATAGGAATGAAATCAGAGCCGGATGAAAGAGTCACATCAGTCGGTGCTCTGAAATTGATTTCATGATGGACTAGTTGGTTCCGTGGGTAGTTACATATCAGTGGTATGGAAATGCAACCCCGCGCCCGGACACAGCTTGAAGCCCGTTTTTTGGTAGTTTCAACAATTTACAATCTCTTTTTTAGTTGTCATTGTATTATTTTCCCTCCCACGTCCCCGGTTGCCTTGTCCTCAAGATGTGATGTCAGAGGCACGGCTGCTTACAGAGCGTAGCGGAGCGGTTGTGAAGTAGTGAAGTCCAATCAGTGGTGAAGTGTTTATCCCCCCCACCCCCCCACCCCCCCGCCGCCGCCGCCCCCCCGCTACTTCTCGTCGTCGTCGTGGTAGCCGGAGTGCGGCTGGGACGGCGGCGCTCCAGGCTTGTTGATTTGTTTATGATTTGTTTCCGCTTGTTAACAGAAGTGCTCATGAATTCATAATCATTCCTCCTCTCTCTCTCTCTCTCTCTCTCTCTCTCGCTCTCTCTCTCTCTCTCTCTCGCTCTCTCTCTCTCTCTTAATGTCTTCCCCTCTCTCTGCGTCTCGTTCTGGAAGCAGGTGTAAGATTCGACAAGGCTGGTCAGCTCCGATACGGATGGCGTCAGCGGCGATGGAGCCGGCTAAGCTTCTGTGGTTTCGTGTCAGTGTGGAACAGGTTTTGATTAGTGCTGTGATGATTTTTTCGAAAATCTGCTGTTGGACTGAAACCAATAAGTTGATGCGTGATGCTCAGGAGGTTTACAGCAGAGGGGGGGATTTTAATTTTCGTTTCTGGGGCAAAAATGACAGAAAACAGATTAGAGAGATCAGGCAAAACTTTTGGTGTGGTTGAAAGGTAGCGGCGTAGGCCTGGTAAGAAAAACATTAATTTGACGGAAAGAACTTAAGAGTACATTGGCATGTTGACCATTAGTGCTATCACAAAGGCACCAGCTACATCTCTCTGACTCTCTCTCTTCAGTTATCTGATCGTAAGTTTGCCATTCAGCACACAACATCTTTTACTTTCTCGGCTCAGCCTTTACAGAGGAGTGATAACATATCACTTGATCTTTTTGTGATTGTATTGTTTTATAAAGCGGCCGTAGTCTGACTAAGATAATAGCGTAGCCTATTGGCCAATTTTCCTTTCATCCCTATTGAGATTGCACCCGAAACAGCGTTACACGGTGATACAAGGAGAAGGTGCTATTTGAGGACATGAGATGATTTCTTTTGGGCATAAAACTCCCATGAGAAGGGTATTAATCTCCCCTCCCTCCTCCTTGCCTGGGTGGGTTTATGGCTAGGTGTATGTGAAGGTGATATTTCTGCTGGTCGACTTGACGTAGGTACTCTGGGGAGGCTGTGGGATTCCACTGTCCCCACAGTAGGAGCACTGTGTGGTTACTGTAGATCAACATCATTAAAGGTCCCTTCTCAGAGACGGGGGGAGATGGGCGGCTGTAGAATGGAACGTAGAATTCTATTTCAGTGTGTTTCTAAGATACTGAGTCATTTGTTTAATGTGACAGATGCACATCGTGAGATAATGTTTACAGTATATATATATATATATATATATATATATATATATATATATATATATATATATATATATATATATAAACATGTTGTGCATCTGTCACATTAAACAAATGACTCAGTGTCTTATATATATATATATATATATACATTGTATACAGCCCTTACTGTATATTTGCTCAGCATTTTGGGTACAGTAACTAGTTGATAAATTGAAGTAAACGGAACAGCTACTGTTTGTCCTCAATAGCATGTTAGCATAGCACTCACTACCGATCTTCCGCTGTAGATTGAAAACCCATCTCTTCAGGCTACATCTTAACAGTCCTTCCTAAGACCTCTTCACCCCCACTACCCTCCCTGTACTAACCCTAACCCCAACCCTTGAGACCTCTTCACCCCCACTACCCTCCCTGTACAAGTTCTCTCCTGTTAATAAATAAAAATAAATAAATAATATATATATGCCTTCTGGCATTACGACTGCCAATGGCCCCTGGTGTGAGCATTGATTACTTTGTCTTATGATGACTGATGGATAGATGATTCACTTACTTAAACAAATGTATTTGTTGTAAGTCGCTTTGGATAAAGGCGTCTGCTAAATGCCATCAATGTAAATGTAAATGTAAATGCACTCTACTGAGCATGTTAGCATAGCCCTCTACTGAGCATGTTAGCATAGCCCTCTACTGAGCATGTTAGCATAGCCCTCTACTGAGCATGTTAGCATAGCCCTCTACTGAGCATGTTAGCATAGCACTCTACTGAGCATGTTAGCATAGCCCTCTACTGAGCATGTTAGCATAGCCCTCTACTGAGCATGTTAGCATAGCCCTCTACTGAGCATGTTAGCATAGCACTCTACTGAGCATGTTAGCATAGCCCTCTACTGAGCATGTTAGCATAGCCCTGTACTGAGCATGTTAGCATAGCCCTCTACTGAGCATGTTAGCATAGCCCTGTACTGAGCATGTTAGCATAGCCCTCTACTGAGCATGTTAGCATAGCCCTGTACTGAGCATGTTAGCATAGCCCTGTACTGTGGCTCTCTGCCTGCGGCCTCTGATAGAGGTTATCCATCCTGCACAACTGTCTTTTCCAATCTGTTTATATTTCAACCATAGCTTCTTATACTGCCAATAGCACAATCGAACTTCAGATGCAGCTGTCATAACAACACTGACAGCACATAAGTCACCAACTAGCCCGTTTCAGTTAGAAGTGCTGCCCAGCTCCTCAGACCAGCCTGGCTAATGCCACAGCCCAGCCCTGGCACAGATCAATGCTGCTTCAAGCCTCGCACGTTCCCAATAATTGGAACAAACATGGCGGGAGGGATGTTTGGAGCCAACGGCGCTATTGACTTCAGATGTTTTATATCCCTTTTATCAGCGGGGAAGGGAAGGGAAGGGAAGGTATACTTGGCAGGTGCAACACAGGCATGCTTTTTAATCCTGATTACGATAATCCATCATTAAAAGATATGCCAAGAGAGGTTCTCGTCTGCTGGATTCTGCCGCCGTTGAGCAATTTGTTCAATCGAAATAATCCCTGTGTAGATGAATGGTTGAGATGACATCACTCCAACAGTCAGGCCTTTTTGCCCCTTCGCAAATATGGACTTTCTTTCAAAAAATCCCAAAATTAAAAGTAAGAGGAGGAATTGGACGCTATGGTACATTATGCTACGCTATGCAACGCTATGCTATGCTACATAATGCTACGCTACGTATATTCCTGATTGACTGGGGGAGGCCAGTCCTTCTGGTTCCCTCCGCCACCCTGTGACCTCATCCTCCTCACACATCTTCCAGTGATTGCACCCAACAGATGCTATTCGCTGTAATTAACACGGCAACCCTGTTGAATTTACACATTTTGCCATTGTTGTGTTGCCTGATGGTGTGTCTGGTCATTACAGATGAGAGCCGGCTGCTGTCATTTACTCTGCTTCTGCAGGAGCGCATTTAGCCTGTTTCTGTGGGTGCACTTAAATGTAATGGGATCGAATAATCAGTGCCCATGTTGATTTTCAACACTGACCTGCTCTGGTGGAGGGTCTGTTGGGGGTTGTGGTTCATTGGTTTTCCATTCTGGAGTGTGGATGTGATATTATGCTTGATTAGTGGCCTGGTACAGCTGCATGTTTGTTTTCGGGTTTTTTTTCTGTTTGGCAAACAGTCTCCGACCACAAATAGTGTTTTTAATGTCATGTATGTCCACGTCCCTTACCATCTGTGGTGCAGAGCCAGTTGTGCCCTGCACAGAGTCCCACGTGAATGGGACAGATAGTCACAGTCTAATGTCATCCGTTTAGATGGGGCCTGTTTTTCACATTCATTTGGGATTGAGGCATCAAAATAACTGGACGTACACAACAGATGCTATGGACTCCTATCGACATTAGACACACTTGCTGCTCTGAACATGTGTGACAAAACAGATTTTAGAGTGAATCATAAATCTGTAATGCTGCAGTTCCTGTGTCATTATTCCAGTATTTCAAAGCTCCAGCTATCTATTTTGTCCACCTGATTAGAATGTTGTCCTTCTGTGCCTTTCTGCCAATGCTTTTCAACTCCCTATTTACTGAAGAAATATAATTAAAAACACTTTGGGTCTTCTCAGCCTTATTTCTGTAAATACTAGAATAAACAGAGTTGAATAAATGGGAAAAGCTCCAGGCGTAATTCAAACATAGACCGAGGGAGAGAGAGAGGGACTTAACTGTGATATATATTTTTTCTTCTTCTATAGGCTACTGGCTTTTACTGGCTTTTGTGTTGAGGTAGATGTGTTGAGTCTTCGGGGTGCGTAGGTGTGTGATTTTCTCTGCTCCTGACTCATAATTTGCGTTGAAGAGTGGGTCCCGCAATGTGCTTTTGTTTAGGGTTTTTCGGATGAAAAAGGCGTGGGAAAGAAGAGGGGGAGGAAAACCTGGCTGGACTTACTCACTCACTCACTCTCTCACTCACTCACTCACTCTCTCACTCACTCTCTCCCTCTCTCTCTCACTCTCTCTCTCACTCACTCACTCACTCTCTCCCTCTCTCTCTCACTCTCTCACTCTCAACACGCCACTGTCTTCTCAGCGCTGCAAACACATCTCTTATCAGACTGAGATATTCTCTACAGCCGTCTGGCACATCGCCTGTTTACTCTTGCACTACGCAACTCGTCATTTCTAATAAAAATAAATTTTGTGTTTTTTAATGTGCAGTGGAACATTCTCCCTGTGTTGCTCAATGACTACGGAGCATTGTTAATGGAACATTCTCCCTGTGTTGCTCAATGACTACGGAGCATTGTTAATGGAACGTTCTCCCTGTGTTGCTCAATGACTACGGAGCATTGTTAATGGAACGTTCTCCCTGTGTTGCTCAACGACTACGGAGCATTGTTAATGGAACGTTCTCCCTGTGTTGCTCAACGACTACGGAGCATTGTTAATGGAACATTCTCCCTGTGTTGCTCAACGACTACAGAGCATTGTTAATGGTTGATGGTGGCTGGCTTTGTATTACGGGACTTTCCTCCTTCAAAATGGTTGGCACTGCAAGATCAATCGGTTGGAAATAAAGACAGATACGAGATCAAAATGATGGAGAGAGAGAGAGAGAGAGAGAGAGAGAGAGAGAGAGAGAGAGGGAGAGAGAGAGGGAGAGAGAGAGGGAGAGAGAGAGGGAGAGACAGAGAGAGAGAGAGGGAGAGAGAGAGGGAGAGAGAGAGAGAGACAGAGAGAGAGAGAGAGAGAGAGAGAGAGAGAGAGAGAGAGAGAGAAGAAGTTGAATCTTGGACCGTGGCCGTGGACAGGAGAAGAGAGATGCTAAACAGACGATTGGTTTAGGATCCTGCTGTTCTTCTGCCACCCAGGCAATCTCACACCAGTTTGATCTCCATACCCTCTCTCTCTCTCTCTCTCTCTCTCTCTCTTTCTCTCTCTCTCTCTCTCTCTCTCTCTCTCTCTTTCTCTCTCTCTCTCTCTCTTTCTCTCTCTCTCTCTCTCTCTCTCTCTCTCTCTCTCTCTTTCTCTCTCTCTCTCTCTTTCTGCATTTTTCTCTCTCTCTCGTTTTTTTCTATATTTCTTTTACTCACTGTGCATAATATATCATGAATGTTTCCATGTGATGAATTTTTTTCATCACATGACTCCTCTTAAGAAGCAGCCGTACATTTCCCTCCTGGGGCTCCTTCTATTGTAGGTCTGTTAGGATATACAACATGTGTTCCTGGCAGGCAATCCTAATGGCATAGTGAAATACATGGCTGGTTGCATGGAAGATGTACATGTGTGCGGATCTGCGTGAGTGTGTGCTTGCACATGTGCGTGTGTGTGAGTTTCTAAAAATGTGTCTCTTTTTGACATTGTTAATCATATCATAAAGACTTCTTCCACAATGTCAGCACATTGGTCCGTGCCTACAGCCCAACATCCATGAGCTCCTGCTTTGATGGGAATGAATCGTCTGGCAGCAAACCCAGCCATATTTATAGGGTAGCCTGACACATTTTCACAGGGAGGAATTGGGCACAGATGGCTGAGCTGTAATCTCTCTCAGTATGGTATTAATCATCCTGTATGTGGACCCAGTAATATGACTCATACATAGAGGTCATCATGGGGGTAGCCCAGAGAGATGGACCACTTAGAACAGGGAGAAATGTTCTACCTCTGTGAGGTAGCCTTGACTCGTTCCACTGAAGGTCTGTCAAGTCTTTGGCTTTGAGCGTAATCCAAGCACATTGTCAAAGGGTTTCTATGTCTGGTTGGAAGCATCCGGTTTGATAAATTATTCTTTTTTTTTTTTTTTTTTTTTTTTATCAAACCAAAATGATCAAATGTAATTTTTCCCAGTGATTCCCAGTGGTTTTCCGTGTACTGTAATGCAACACGTTTCTGCATGTTGAGAGGGCCCATTCTGACGTGTGATCTAATTATATGTGATGTCAAAAGCGGTGTGATGCTCATGAATTTGTCATAAGGTTTCTGCTACATAAGTTCAGAATATTGATTATGGAGAATAGTTGAGCAATCACGTGTGAAAATGAATTCAAATTAAATGGGAAATGTTCTGCTTGTTCTGGCACCACTGTCCGTACCACGGTCTTCTCTTTCCCAAGACGAAAACCCAGGGCTGCCTTCCCGTGAACTCTCACAAACTTCAGTTTAGTTTTTATTTACTTGCTGCTTTTCTGCCTTGGTTTTGTCTCCTGTCTTTGATGTGATTGTATTTTCCTCAAGGCCTCGTGAGCCCACTCCAGAGTTGTTGTACTCGGTGGGACTAAAACCCATTTCTCCGTGTTCTTTCCTCCTTGTTTCCACAGTTACACTCTGAGAGTGGTGGGCAACGGGATTAAGGCTCAGACTGCAAATCCTGAAGTGAAAGTGAAGGAAGCGGACCCGGTGATAAATCAGATCATCGATAAACTGAAGCACATCAATCAGGTGAAGATCCCAGTACACAAACACACACACGCGCACACACGCACACACACACATACACACACACACACACACACACACACACACACACACACACACACACACACGCGCGCACACACACACACACACACACACACACACACACACACACACACACACACACACACGGGAGAGGGGATGGAACAGATAGACCATGTTCTCATTCTCTGGCTGTAACACATCTCATGCATTTTACAGTGGGGATGAAGTTTTAAGAGGGATGAAGTTTTAAGAGGTACTGTATGAACAAACTGTCCTCATGCTGTGTGATAGCACCACTTTGACAAGGAATTCCACTTGAGAGCTCTCACAGTATGAACAAGGCCTACGTCTCCCAGCAGGCATCTCAAACAGGGCAATCAGAAGTCAAAGTCAAACAGAGGTATTGTCATAAAGAATGCACTCTGAAACACTCCCTAACTTAGTTGTATAAGTTAGTTTCTAATCGAAGTCCAACTCAAAGTCCAACACGTCTCAAGGTGGATTCTGCATTATTCTATATTATTATTATTATTATTATTATTATTATTATTATTATTAATAATAAACTTTCAGGTTCTTGCTTTTGAAGGCGATTAATGTTTGAAGTAGTTCTAAAAACGAATAAACAAACATGTAATTTGCTCAGACTGTCATAAAGCTCTGATTTAGTTTGAAAGCTAAACCTCAAAAGCTCAGATCCGGCTTTAATGTCGTTCCCCTGATTAATTCAATTGAAGGGAAATTAGTTTCCGTCCTTTTTCATGTGACTGGTAAGTAACAGGTAATGTGTGTAGTGGTCTCCACAAAGCATCAACAAAGCCCTCCAGGGGACGGAGAAATCAATGAATACATATTTAGAAATCCATTTGGGCTGCTTTGTGTATGCTGGTGTTCATGTAATCCACGTCCCGCCCTTTGGCGAAATCGATGTTGTTTTACCATCACCAGGTTTGGCACAGCTTGTGCTGTTGCAGCTTTATTTGATCCACACATCCTCCCTGGATAATCAGGTTAGGCAAGCTGATGGGAACCTGTTTCTCTACGGTGTTTCCAACGGCCCCTAGATGTCTGAACGTTTATTAGAACCATTTGTAATGAATACGTTTTATTTCATTTATTTAACCTTTATTTTAGCAGGGAGTCCCATTGAGACCAAGGTCTCTTTTACAAGGGAGCCTTGCATACAAACAGTTTACAATAATACATAATACACATACACAATTACAGCTAAAAACACAATAAAACACAATCAAGAATTTTAACAAAGAGGTCCTCAATCAAAAGTTTAAACTGCCCCAGCGGCACCAGAGCAACCAGCTGAAACGTTCTCTGCAGATTGTTCCAGCAGTGAGGAGCACCACAACTAAAAACGGATTTACCCGAGGAACCTCAAGAGTTAACCACCTCTGAGAACGAGTTAGGTAATTGATGTTCTTAAATTTCAATAATGAGGTTAGGTAGGCTGGTACACATACATGATACTTGAATTCCTTGTCACAAAACTCTTGTTTAGAAAATGTAAAAAGCCACACACATACTAAAAGCTATCACTGTACCATGATGCAACAGGGCTTTGCGGACCACCTAAAGACCCTCTCATCAGAGCCACACGCCTCACAGCACGAGCCCCCGCCATCTCAAGCCCTCCTGAGCGAATCACAGTCATTTAGGGGGCCGAGTCATTGCCTTTGTTCTGAAGATAACTGCTGAGCCGAACCTCGGTAATAACTGGGATTACTGCTGCACAAAGAGACACCATTGTCAGGAATTCCAGTACCAGAGTCTTTGTCCTCCAGGGAGTTCTATCTGGAGACGACAGCGGGCTCAGGGTAGAGATTGGATCGAGGGGGTTGGTGGTACGTCGATTTGTTAACAGACTCAATGAATTTTCGGGGGCCCATCACACGGTCTTCTGAGGAGTTATGTTGAAGCATGACAATGACGCAGAGTGACATCCATGCCTGAGTGATGTTTGATATTTGATGTTTTGGTGTTTTGTCTCGTGGGTCAGGGATGTGTGAGATATGAATGAATTGATTGGGTGAGTCATTCCCGTGGCCATCCAATAACCTAAGACCATAAGCTTGTTGACAGAGCACTGATGCAGAGAGAGGGAGGGGGGGGGGGGGGTTGGGGGCGGGGGTTGGGGGGGGGGGGGGGGGATAGTTCAGAGTTCCAGGAAGTGGGTGGACTCTTAAGGACACACACAGGGGTAGTGCCATACCATAGCACAGTGGTGACAGGCTGTTTACAGAGGCCTAGAGGGAAATAACCGTGGGCATATTCAGACGATTGTCTGAATCACACAGACTGGATAGAGATGACACAGCTGTCTACCCCACTTGAAAGAGAAACGTGTGCTTTCTATGAACTCAATTACCATCTGCAGTAGGAGGAGCTGAGCGCTCAGCTTTGGAATTTGCGTTGATCTAGGGCCCTGATCATTCTATTGGGTTTTTATTTTCTCTATTATTATGTAAAGTTACTGCATAATTAAGTTAAAAGGGTCTGTTCCATTGTAAGGCACATGAAGTCAAGCGTGTTGCCATGGATTTAAACATAGAGCTGTGCAGAGACCAGAAACATGGTGTTCTGATAACTTTGTTAACGAATCAATTCAAAGCTTAGTTTGTCAACCCCAGCACTACACTTTTGGACCATTTACCTAGCAGCATACACGTTCAATCAAATGTGTTATGTAGGTTTGAAGGGACAGTACAGTAATGGAAGTCAAATTAGAGCATTAGAGTATTTGTCAGAGCTGATGCATATTTCACACAAACTCATCGCCACCCACCCACCCACACACACACACACACACACACACACACACACACACACACACACACACACACACACACACACACACACACACACAGTGGTACACAGGTGGTGTGCTGTAACATTGATGGACTGGCCACAGCTGCCTAACCATCAAGCATCATTCAGCCTCTGTGGGCTGGCTGTGCCTCCTCATCAGTGTTCCGTCTCTGTGGAGAGAAAGGTCATATTGACTGTCTGAGTCACCTCCATGACCACAACCCCATCACACATCTGACACGGGGGGGGGAGGGAGAGAGAGAGAGAGATGCTTGTTCTTTCAAATATAATCCACTCTCATTGTCCCCAAATCTTTAGAAAAGTAGTCATTCTCTCTAGGAGTTTGGCTACCAGGCCACAGCAGTGAGTTTGAGCAGCAGACAGGCTGTTCTCCAGGGCTAGTGTTTTTCAGACAGCATTCATTAATTCGTTCTCTATGGAGTTTGTGTCCATTAGCAGTCATCTGTCCGGTGGATTCCATGTATTTTCCTCGGGGTTGCCAGCAGGCAGTGCTGGGGGCGGGGTCGTCTCTGTTAACCCCGTGTTGGCACCCCTGCCTAATCCACACCATCTGTGAGGTGTCAGCACACACTAATAAATCCATATCGCAGGCGTTAGAGAGACCCCATGATGATTTGTGTCCTGTGTGTGTGTGTGTGTGTGTGTGTGAGAGAGAGAGAGAGAGAGAGATGGAAAAGGGAGATCTGTTCTTCACCTCTCAAGGTGAATTCACAGAAACAGACTTTAAAGAGAGGTAATTAACAGTTCCACAATAGATCATTCTACTTCAATAATTAATCAAATGCTTAGCAATACAACTCAGCAACTGCTCCCTCTCTCCACACACACACACACACACACACACACACACACACACACACACACACACACACACACACAAGGTCATTATTACTATTCAAAGCTGTGATCACAGCCAAAACAAAACAGCTAAGTATTGATAAATTCATCGTGCTATCTGAAAGTACACACTCCAGATTTCATCATCGCTCTCATCAGCGGGGTCCATCCTATGAATTATTTTGTCGTCTCCCAGATGCCTTAGCGGTAAATCGGTGGAGGAATCCGTAAGCAGGTTCTGCTCCGTGTCTCTCAATCAAAATCAGTTGCAATCAGGCCTTTCGCCCCGCAGCCGTGGGTTGAATTATTTACCAGTCATTGACGTGTGGTGGGACGGCAGTTTTGTTTGTGAATTATTCATGTCGACCCCCCCCCGCCCCGCCCCCCCAGCCCTCTTCTCCTAGTTCAAAGGGATTAACATTGAGAATATGTCCAGCTTCTATTTGTTGTGCCTGTTGAACTCACCTACCCCTGCTGAGAGCAATTCCAATTTAAAATGAGAGAAGAAGAGAGAGGGTTTTTATTGCTCCAAGCCAAGCCAAGCCGTGATATGTAGACCGGCGTCTCTACCGGGTAAGTTCTGTGACGCCGCCACAAATTTCAGAACTGCTGTCCTCTCTACCTGTTCTACCTCAGTGGTTTACAAAACAGAGAGGAAAGCTGCCATTTTACATTGTAATGTATTCATTTCAGTGGTAAAAGGAAGGGGTAATGTTAAGGCATCCTTATGCCACCATCCTGGGTCGCCTGTGAAACATCATGTGGGTTTTAGGGTTTTAGATCTTCCTTTCCGTCCATTCAATTTCCTTGTCCTCTCTACCTGTTCTACGTCTGTGGCGCTGCCGTCCTGTGGTGTGTGAAGCCGGTACCCAGACAGCCCTGTGCTCCAGGGAGTGTGAGGGGCAGCTGGGGAAGTGCAGTGAAGCTCTTTCTGAGACTGGGGTTGAAGCTCCAGAGGAGAGGCCTTATCTAAAGCCAGCCAGGAGTCCCACTCAGGAGAGGCTCAGCGCTAGGAGAGTAGAAGGGGCCCAACTCCTCAGAATATTCTCTCCTTTCCTGTCTGTATCTTTCTGTTTGATATGACGGTGCCTCTCTTTGGAATCTAGCTACACGGGGGCGTGAACAAAGCACCAAACATCAAGTTTCAAGTACTCTCCCAGTTACCCTCTCGATTTCTCTCTCTCTCTCTCTCTCTCTCTCTCTCTCTCACTCTCTCTCTCTCTCTCTCTATCTCTTTCTCTCTCTCTCTCTCTCTCTAGCCTGGACTCACACTCACCGCTAAGAGGCTGATCCAGTAAAGGGTTAGTGTAGGGACCCTTGTGTGAAGGGAGCCGTAGACCCGAAACGTCTCTTTTGATTTCCTGCCTGTGTTACAGACACACGTGACCAGAACCAATTTAAAACAACAGCAACAGAGTGTGCATTCAATTGAAGAATGACCAGAGTGAACGATGTTCTGCTGCTGTTTATTGAAATGTTCAGAGAGAGGGAGAAGGAGAGAGAAGGAGAGAGAGAGAGAGAGAGAGAGAGAGAGAGAGCGAGAAGGAGAGAGAGAGAGAGAGAAGGAGAGAGAGAAGGAGAGAGAGTGATAGAGTGAGTGAGTGAGTCAGCGGGGCAGGTGGTGAGGTGTAGAACGACTCTCTCCAGGCTCTGAGCGGCTCCGCTCCGCTCTGCTCTGCTCCAGTCATTCATAATCCATTTTATTGACTGTAATCAACGAGACGCAGACCTGCCAGGAAACCAGGCATTAAGTTTGAAAACAACCGGCAAGCCCCAGCATCAACAGGTCCCCAACCTCTCATCAGCAGAGGAAACGATCGAGGAAGTATTCACTGGCGGCTGGAGCTGCATTCTAACTCCGAGCCCTCACTGTGACAGCAACCAATCACAGAGAAGACCAGAGTGCTGTTTACAGTCTGTGTTGTGACTGTGTATTTTAGGGTGTGTTATTGAGTGTTTTCTCCCTCCCTCTCTCTCTCTCTCTCTCTCTCAAATGTAGCATGACCTGCTCTCTCTCCCTCTCTCTCTCCCTGTCTCTCTCTCACCTCTCTCTCTCTCACCTCTTTCTCTCTCTCTCTCTCTCAAATGTAGCATGACCTGCTCTCTCTCTCTCTCTCTCTCTCTCTCTCTCCCCCCCCCCCCCCCCCGTGTCAGATGTGTGATGGGGTTGTGGTCATGGAGGTGACTCAGACAGTCAATATGACCTTTCTCTCCCCAGAGACGGAACACTGATGAGGAGGCACAGCCAGCCCACAGAAGCTGAATGATGCTTGATGCTTAGGCAGCTGTGGCCAGTCCATCAATGTTACAGCACACCACCTGTGTACCACTGTGTGTGTGTGTGTGTGTGTGTGTGTGTGTGTGTGTGTGTGTGTGTGTGTGTAGGTGGCGATGAGTTTGTGTGAAATATGCATCAGCTCTGACAAATACTCTAATGCTCTAATTTGACTTCCATTACTGTAATTGTCCCTTCAAACCTACACATTTGATTGAACGTGTATGCTGCTAGGTAAATGGTCCAAAAGTGTAGTGCTGGAGTTGACAAACTAAGCTTTGAATTGATTCGTTAACAAAGTTATCAGAACACCATGTTTCTGGTCTCTGCACAGCTCTATGTTTAAATCCATGGCAACACGTTTGACTTCATGTGCCTTACAATGGAACAGACCCTTTTAACTTAATTATGCAGTAACTTTACATAATAATAGAGAAAATAAAAACCCAATAGAATGATCAGGGCCCTAGATCAACGCAAATTCCAAAGCTGAGCTCTCAGCTCCTCCTACTGCAGATGGTAATTGAGTTCATAGAAAGCACACGTTTCTCTTTCAAGTGGGGTAGACAGCTGTGTCATCTCTATCCAGTCTGTGTGATTCAGACAATCGTCTGAATATGCCCACGGTTATTTCCCTCTAGGCCTCTGTAAACAGCCTGTCACCACTGTGCTATGGTATGGCACTACCCCTGTGTGTGTCCTTAAGAGTCCACCCACTTCCTGGAACTCTGCCCAGAGTTCCTACTGTACCACTCCGCCCCAAGTTAAGATGGCAGAAGTCTCAATGCAGGAACGGCTGGTTCTCACAGGGTCTTTACACGCTACAGTGCCAACCCAAACCTTACTGTGCAGGTCAGAATATTCTCTTTCAACATTGTGCTCTCCAGCATGCTTACAGAAACTAACTAACTAACTAACTAACTAACTAACTAACCTGTGGATGTGTAAGCAGACTAGCCCGGTGTGGCTCAGCTCAGCTCAGTCCGGTTCAGTCGTGTGAAAGGGGGCAGCAGGCCGTCTTGACAGAAAGACCTCCAGTACAGTACGGGCTGCGTCGTACGCCTTGTGTTTAGTTCGTCAGTAAATGTGAGATTCCATGTTTCTCAGGGCTGTGTAAACAGAGAGTGGCTGTGTTTACAGAGGTCCAAGGCAGCCAGACGCTTGACAGACTCATTTAGCTCAGGGTGGAAAAAAAAGGTCAGACAGCTTCCAAACAGCGTGTGATAAATGTTCTCTGCCATCTGATGACGATGTGCGAGAACAGCGAAAGTGGCCACAAAACTCTCACAAACATCAGACGTGAGAGAAAACATCTTAACAGTCCCTCCAGAAGGCCTCTTCACCCCCACTACCCCCCTGTACTAACCCTAACCCTAGAGACCTCTTCACCCCCACTACCCCCCTGTACTAACCCTAACCCTAGAGACCTCTTCACCCCCACTACCCCCCTGTACAAGTTTCTCTCCTGTTAATAAAATAAATAAATAAATAATAATAATAATTCTTCTAGCATTGTGACTGCTTATGGCCCCTGGTCTGAGCATTGATTACTTTATCTTATGATGACTGATGGATAGATGACTCACTTACGTAAGTCGCTTTGGATAAAGGCGTCTGCTAAATGCCATAAATGTAAATGTAGAAAGCATGTGAAATACAGCGGCTACCAACATTCGTTGGTAATTGAACCAAGGGTCTCCATGTGAATTCAGGTTAATTCAAGTTTGAGATGATTTTTCTTTCCGAGTGTCATAACTTTGTGACCTTGTGGACTTGACCTGCAGTAATCGTTTTCTATTCATGGCCTTGTATCTCTTTGAAATCGTAAAAAAAACTAAATTCGCCTCTCTTTATCCTGCCATTCAGGTGTCATTCTCAGAAAGTATGAAGATGATATGAAATGATACAGTTACGTAACATCAGAGGAAACACTCTCCTCTGTGATTCCTTTTATTTAATAAAGTCCTTTGATAACAGCGGGTCTTGAAAGAGATGAGATTAATGATCAAAAGAAAAGTTTGTAGAGACTTCGGCTTGGTGCTGACAGAACTTGGCCTGTTTCCTTGTTTTGCCATTGTCTCCTCAGGAAAGGCATTTGAGCTAAAAAAAGAGATCAAGTCATTCTGGATTACCTGCCACCTTTTATTTTTTACAGCATCGCATTAAAATAAACACCGTCTCTGCAAATATTGGGTGAGCCTTGCAAAAAACGGCTACACATTAACAGGTGATTTATATAACGCTTTTGTTTCGTGCAATGGCTGTGAACAGGAGATAAGTGACAGTTTATAGCCATATGGGCTCCATACAGTACGGCCTTAATGAAGGGTTCTGTGTCACAGAAACGTCTCCCTGGCAGAATACAGTGGCAGGGGCTTATGATTTATTTCCAGATATATATTCCGAAATTGTTTGACACAGAACAGCCCAGAGCGAACAGCACACATTCAACACATGTCACACTTTTGCATTCAGAATGGGTTCGGGCTTCCAGCAGCATGTGTTTACGCTTCTCAACCTGATTCAGAACACCTTCGAGACATTGGCCCGCGCTATTTGAAAATGTCAGCCTAGCCTGAGTGTTGTGAGTCGAAGGCTTTACGATCACCTCGGTTGGCATTTTTGATTTAATCCCCATTGTTTGATGACACATGGAGCGTCACGCCTCAGACAGACTGATGGGGACCGTAATATGATTATGACTTATGTCTTTCCTGGTAGATAGAGGCCTTTAGTCCATGACAGACACATTGGCCACAGGTGTTCTTCATGGTTTTCTTCCATTTTCTTCAATGTTGCACACTAGCAGAGACAACAACTCGATGCAAAATAGTCCTACCGTGTCGGAAAGACTAAATTAAAGACTAAAAACAAACAAAGAAGTGCAGCAACACACCGGGGCAGCCACAGGAGGCGCCATCTCGCCATTGAAACTACATTTGTACATTTGTTGTTGCTATTTTGTTAATATTTTGCTATTTTGTAAACTATTGTTTTTCATGTCCCATGCACCAACCTCACCAAGTCAATTTCCTGTATGTGCAAATATACTTGGCCAAATAAAAGAATTCTGATTCTGACTCTGAAAGGACGAGACACAGAAGAAGTAGTAGAAGAAGAAGAAGAAAAAGACTGTCCCCCCCCCCCAGAGACAACACACGTGCACACCCCAGGGAGAACAGAGCTCTGGGCTCTGGGCACAGGGTCAGCCATATTCGGCACCCCTGGAGCAGTTAGGGGTTAAGTACCTTGCTCAAGGGCACAACGGCAGTGGTAGGCACACATCCACAACAACAAGCAGCTGTTCCACAGGCATGTGAGGGGAGGGTTTTGGGGATGTTACATCCAATGAAATTGCGAGCGCATTCTCCCATCGCTCTGTCCATTCAATCCAACAGGCTGGCTAATCTGCTCTGCGTTGCATGGTTAGGAGGTGTGACTAAGCACAGCAGGACCAGGGTGAACGTTATGTGTGAATAATGGCGACATGAAGGACCTACTCTACCGTGACATTGAGCCGTCAGTTTGAAAGACATGTTGTGGTCAGAGGGTTTATTTATGGTCCCCAATAACGCATCACAGATTTCTGAAGCACAATGTGTTTTTAATTCCAACTGTTATTTTATGGCCTAGTTTTTTAACCCTTGACTTACTATCCAATCACATCTCTTGTGAATGACAGGTCAGGCTGCTCTTCCAGCAGCAGTAATATAGTGGGGTTAGAGGGTGTGTGTGTGTGTGTGTGTGTGTGTGTGTGTGTGTGTGTGTGTGTGTGTGTGTGTGTGTCTGTGTGTGTGTGTGTGTGTGTGTGTGTGTGTCTGTAATAACACCACCGCTCCACCTCCACCCCAGGTCAAGAGGCCAGACGCAGACACCCTAGTCTTGAGGAATCTCCTCCTCCAGGCAGCAATCATTTTCATTAGCTGTTGAGTACTGCCTCCAACCCCCTCCAACCCTGAAGAACCCTGAAGAACCCAGAACACGACTTCCATACTCACATAGTTGAAGTGTTAGAGGTCAGGCTTGGTCTCCCAGTCTCATCTCCCCTGAGCTCCGTCTGTTCCTCTAATCACTCTCCTTTCCTCTCCTCACTTCACCTCTCCTCTCCTATTCTCCCCTCCTTTCCTCTCCTCACTTCACCTCTCCTCTCCTATTCTCCCCTCCTTTCCTCTCCTCACCTCAGCTCTCCTCTCCTCTCCCCTCCCCTCTCCTCACCTCTCCTTTATAATTCTACCCTCTCCTCCCCTCTCCTCCCCTCTCCTCTCCTCTCCACTCCTCCGCTCACCTCAGCTCTCCTCTCCTCTCCCCCCCCCTCCCCTCCCCTCTTCTCTCCCCCCTCCTCCCCCCTCCCCTCCCCTCCCCTCCCCTCCTCTCCTCTCCCCTCTCTCCCCTCCCCTCCCCTCCCCTCCTCTCCTCTCCACCCTGGGCCGCAGCGCAGCACAGAGCCCTGAGGAAACCCAGATAAGCAGCACAGGATCATGGGACGACTGGCTTTGGTTATGATAGAGCAGGGAGCTCTCTGGGCTCTGGGGGGTGGGTGGGGGGGTGGGTGGGTGGGTGGGTGGGTGGGTGGGGGAAGGAGGGTGGTGGAGTTGGACCACCTCTATGTCTTCCTGTATCTAGAGACCTCTACATCCCTCTACATCCTGTCTCTGCAGATCAGCATCCTGTCTCTACACCTCTTCAGGGGTTGATATGGAAGTGATTTACCTCTGTTGATACGGTGGTGGAGGCCATCACCATCTGTTACGTGTTTCACTGCCCTTGGCAAAGCTACCAGTTGGTAAACAACAATATTGTACTGACATGAAGAAGAAGAAGAAGAACAAGCTGCACTGTTTCACCTTTGGAATCACATTCTCTACATTCCAGTTTGGAATCACATTCTCTACATTCCAGTTTGGAATCACATTCTCTACATTCCAGTTTGCTTGACCAGCACTCTTGCCTGGTGCTTATATTGTTTTCGCTTAATGGGTTCATGAATCATTCTGACGTTCGCAACATTTTGAAACCACATAAAGACCCTAGTCAGAGTGTGTGTGTGTGTGTGTGTGTGTGTGTGTGTGTGTGTGTGTGTGTGTGTCAGGCCAGAGATGTTGTTAGATGACTTCATTCCTGCGGAGTGAAGAGGGCCGCTTAAAAGATCACAATCTCGTGTTTATTTTTGTACTTTTTAAAAAAGGACATTTTTCTGTGAATGTTTGTGTTAAAAAAGGATATTGAGGATTTTGCTTTAAGATTAGAATCTATTTTCTCATGGCTGTGTCCACTTATTGCCTTATTATACAAATATTCAAGGAATTTAATCTATCTTCCAAGACTTTGTGGACCTTCCATAGCACACGATCCTTGTGGGGTTTACATGTGCAATGCAGGGGAGGCTGGTGGAGGTAGAAATCAGAGGACGGGCTCATTGTTATGCATGGCCCTGAATGAGGAATGGTATTTGCTCATTCTGTTCCATGCATTACAAATGAGCCTGTCCTCAGATTTCTACCTCCACCAGCCTCCCCTGGTATAATGGTGAGCCACATTCCCATTGATTCAGTATAGTCAAAACACATCAGCCACCAGACTCGGACCTTAATTGTCAAGTGTCCACCCAGGACACCCTGCTGTCTAAATCAAACGCACCTCTGAGAATGCAGTGTGAAAAATTGACAACCTGCAATGATTGATTTCCATGCCCACACCCTATCCCACTCTGTCTCCGCCCTTGCATTTGGGAAGTTTTCTTTCCTTCGACGGCGAGTAAATCTCAAACAGAAGCAGCATGCACAACATGTAGAACATCTCAGCGCACCTGTCGTGAGCCTATAAGACCGTCTGCATTCAGACGAAAGCCCTATTTCATTTACACAACACCGGATAATAGCTCTGTCAGGAGGAGGCGCCATAAATCAACCGTCTCCAACCCATCGAAGGCGTTTGATAGAGCGGCCCAGATGCCTGATACCATCAAACAAAAACCCATTAGTTTCCCCCTCACCTGATGAGTAAAAGAGAAGATTAGGAGGCTGATTGACAGTCTGGAAGTCGATCACAGGAGCTGTGTTTCCTCGGTTTAAACACAAAGCACTAATTATCAACGCAGAATCGCCACAGGGCCGGCTGAGTTTGATTAACGGCCGATGGGATGTTTTCTGTGAAATGTTAAATCATTTTGATCTTTTGAGTCAGGCAGGCTGATTTAAATCGGAAAAAGCCAGAAGGAAATGCACACGATTAGCATGTCATAAGAACCTTTAGCTGTTGTTTATGTGGAAAAAGAAACTGTTATGCTAATGCTTAGCGAAGACAAAACAGCAGCTTACTGGGCTGTCTTACCCCTGTTTGTTCAGCTGTGTCTCTCTCTGTGTGCAAAGCTAGGAGTCTTCCTACCCACACTGCACATCTCCCACACATGTTTTCTGTGTCTGAGAGAATCACTGCTGAGAGAAACAGAACCTTGTCCCTCGGTCCATTAAACGCAATTATAAATCAAATCAGGTGCCAGCAAACTCAGCTTCGCTGCGATAATAGGGATCAGGGGCAGGATATCGCATCTCCTCCTGCTATGCAGCTGGGTCCTCCGAGGGCGATGGTATTCCGTTTTTTGAAGAGGAAACTGCTTTTTCGAGAGGCTCTGTCCGTGTACCGTAGTATGGGAAGATTATCTAGCGAGAGTCTTATCTCGTCTTCAGAGAGAAATAATCTAGTGGTTTTGACGTTTCAACTGTTCTTAAGGACACTGGCTGAGGTGATGTTTGGACAGTACAGTTGTTCCGTTGGACACTGATGTGTACTTGATGGATAATTGCACTCAGTCAAGGCTTGTGTTTTGAAATAGCATTTTAACATACAGTATATACGCATTCATGCTATCTCCTTATTAATGCCAGATCTACAGGATGTGCTCATCTTATTCCAGTTCATTCTTATCTCTCCATTTGAGTCTCTTCAAAGCTGTCTCCCAAAGCACTGAAAGCAAAGAACTTAAACTGTAGCTGGCATTTCCTCTTTATACTCATGTTTATAACTAGATGATAAGGAGTCAGACACGACCAAGAAGGACATTCATTTCACTACTCCATCTACTACTACCCCTACTCCATCTACTACTACCCCTACTCCATCTACTACTACCACTACTCCATCTACTACTACCCCTACTCCATCTACTACTACCCCTACTCCATCTACTACTACCCCTACTCCATCTACTACTACCCCTACTACCACTACTACCACTACTCCATCTACTACTACCCCTACTACCACTACTCCATCTACTACTACCCCTACTCCATCTACTACTACCCCTACTCCATCTACTACCACTACTACCACTACTCCATCTACTACTACCCCTACTCCATCTACTACTACCCCTACTCCATCTACTACTACCCCTACTCCATCTACTACTACCCCTACTACCACTACTCCATCTACTACCACTACTACCACTACTCCATCTACTACTACCCCTACTCCATCTACTACTACCCCTACTCCATCTACTACTACCCCTACTACCACTACTACCCCTACTCCATCTACTACTACCCCTACTACCACTACTACCCCTACTCCATCTACTACTCCATCTACTACTACCACTACTCCATCTACTACTACCACTACTCCATCTACTACTACCACTACTACCACTACTCCATCTACTACTACCCCTACTCCATCTACTACTACCCCTACTCCATCTACTACTACCACTACTCCATCTACTACTACCACTACTCCATCTACTACTACCACTACTCCATCTACTACTACCCCTACTCCATCTACTACTACCCCTACTACCACTACTCCATCTACTACTACCACTACTACTACCCCTACTACTACTACCCCTACTCCATCTACTACTACCACTACTACCACTACTACCCCTACTACTACCACTACTCCATCTACTACTACCACTACTCCATCTACTACTACCCCTACTCCATCTACTACTACCACTACTACCACTACTCCATCTACTACTACCCCTACTCCATCTACTACTACCACTACTACCACTACTACCACTACTCCATCTACTACTCCATCTACTACTACCACTACTCCATCTACTACTACCCCTACTACCACTACTACCACTACTACCACTACTACCACTACTCCATCTACTACTCCATCTACTACTACCACTACTACCACTACTACCACTACTCCATCTACTACTACCCCTACTCCATCTACTACTACCACTACTACCACTACTACTACCCCTACTCCATCTACTACTACCACTACTCCATCTACTACTACCACTACTCCATCTACTACTACCCCTACTCCATCTACTACTACCACTACTCCATCTACTACTACCACTACTCCATCTACTACTACCACTACTCCATCTACTACTACCCCTACTCCATCTACTACTACCCCTACTACCACTACTACCACTACTCCATCTACTACTACCCCTACTCCATCTACTACTACCCCTACTACCACTACTACCACTACTCCATCTACTACTACCCCTACTACCACTACTCCATCTACTACTACCACTACTACCACTACTCCATCTACTACTACCCCTACTCCATCTACTACTACCCCTACTACCACTACTACCACTACTCCATCTACTACTACCCCTACTCCATCTACTACTACCCCTACTCCATCTACTACCACTACTCCATCTACTACTACCCCTACTCCATCTACTACTACCCCTACTCCATCTACTACCACTACTCCATCTACTACTACCCCTACTCCATCTACTACCACTACTCCATCTACTACTACCCCTACTACCACTACTACCCCTACTCCATCTACTACTACCACTACTACCACTACTACCCCTACTCCATCTACTACTCCATCTACTACTACCCCTACTACCACTACTACCACTACTCCATCTACTACTACCCCTACTCCATCTACTACTACCACTACTCCATCTACTACTACCACTACTCCATCTACTACTACCACTACTCCATCTACTACTACCCCTACTCCATCTACTACTACCCCTACTACCACTACTACCCCTACTCCATCTACTACTACCCCTACTCCATCTACTACTACCCCTACTCCATCTACTACTACCCCTACTACCACTACTCCATCTACTACTACCCCTACTCCATCTACTACTCCATCTACTACTACCCCTACTCCATCTACTACTACCCCTACTCCATCTACTACTACCCCTACTCCATCTACTACTACCCCTACTCCATCTACTACTACCCCTACTACCACTACTCCATCTACTACTACCACTACTCCATCTACTACTACCCCTACTCCATCTACTACTACCACTACTACCACTACTACCACTACTCCATCTACTACTCCATCTACTACTACCACTACTCCATCTACTACTACCCCTACTCCATCTACTACTACCACTACTCCATCTACTACTACCCCTACTCCATCTACTACTACCACTACTACCACTACTACCACTACTCCATCTACTACTCCATCTACTACTACCACTACTACCACTACTACCACTACTCCATCTACTACTACCCCTACTCCATCTACTACTACCACTACTCCATCTACTACTACCACTACTCCATCTACTACTACCCCTACTCCATCTACTACTACCACTACTCCATCTACTACTACCCCTACTCCATCTACTACTACCACTACTACCACTACTACCCCTACTCCATCTACTACTACCCCTACTACCACTACTACCCCTACTCCATCTACTACCACTACTCCATCTACTACTACCCCTACTACCACTACTACCCCTACTCCATCTACTACTACCACTACTACCACTACTACCACTACTACTACCCCTACTCCATCTACTACTACCCCTACTCCATCTACTACTACCACTACTACCACTACTACCCCTACTACTACCACTACTCCATCTACTACTACCCCTACTACCACTACTACCCCTACTCCATCTACTACTCCATCTACTACTACCACTACTCCATCTACTACTACCACTACTCCATCTACTACTACCCCTACTACCACTACTACCCCTACTCCATCTACTACTCCATCTACTACTACCCCTACTCCATCTACTACTACCACTACTACCACTACTACCCCTACTACTACCACTACTCCATCTACTACTACCCCTACTACCACTACTACCCCTACTCCATCTACTACTCCATCTACTACTACCACTACTCCATCTACTACTACCACTACTCCATCTACTACTACCACTACTACCACTACTACTACCACTACTCCATCTACTACTACCCCTACTCCATCTACTACTACCACTACTCCATCTACTACTACCCCTACTACCACTACTACCCCTACTCCATCTACTACTACCACTACTCCATCTACTACTACCACTACTACCCCTACTCCATCTACTACTCCATCTACTACTACCACTACTCCATCTACTACTACCCCTACTCCATCTACTACTACCCCTACTACCACTACTACTACCCCTACTCCATCTACTACTACCACTACTACCACTACTCCATCTACTACTACCCCTACTCCATCTACTACTACCCCTACTACCACTACTACTACCCCTACTCCATCTACTACTACCACTACTACCACTACTCCATCTACTACTACCCCTACTACCACTACTACTACCACTACTACCCCTACTCCATCTACTACTACCCCTACTACCCCTACTACCCCTACTCCATCTACTACTACCCCTACTCCATCTACTACTACCACTACTACCACTACTCCATCTACTACTACCCCTACTCCATCTACTACTACCCCTACTCCATCTACTACTACCACTACTACCACTACCACTACTCCATCTGGCCTATTTACACACTATATCTACATCTGCTGGCAAACAGCACACGATTACAGCTGTTTTAAAATACATTAAAATAACATTAAACATTACACGTTAAAATAATCAATATAGTATGTGGCTCAACGGTGGTGCGTCCGTGTTCAGATCTGTCTTTTGTTGTCATTCAACGTTTTCCTGTGGTTGGCTACACACACACACACACACGCACACGCACCCGCACACGCACACGCACACAGACAGACACACACACACACACACACACACACACACACACACACACACACACACACACACACACACACACACACACACTTACCTGTCACTGTTGAGAATGAGTGAACCCCTCCAAGCCCATGATTGCCAAACCTATATGTCACCCTCTGACGTCCCCCACGGCCTGGCTTTTGCATTAGCCCTGCCACTTAATCCTCCCATCCTGAACCACGGCGGTAACTGATTAGCATAGGCAAGGACTACAGGCCCCCCAGTCCAGATGCAGTAGTACCTACCTGCCTGATCAACACAAAGCTCTCGCCCAGTCTGACTGGCTTCGCCATGCATTTAAATGAGCCAATTAAGGAGTGTATCCCCGCAGATAGGGACAGAGTTCACAGAGTCTTTGATTAAGGGTTCTGCTGCATAGGAATATGCTGTATACATCAGTGAGAGTCAGATGACCACCTGGTATCCCTCGGGTCCTGCAGGAGGATAGAAATGCGCTTCCATGACTCACTCAGGACGAGCCTCGTGTCTTACAGTATGTAGAGAGTTATTACTCGCTGCATTCCTAACATCTGTACCCATCCATACTGTAATAACACAGTTTATTACCGTGTAATAACACAGTTTATTACCATAACATCTGTACCCGTCCGTACTGTAATAACACAGTTTATTACCATGTGACATCTTACAATAGAACTGTAATGCAGCATTGCTTGATGTGTTTTTGTTGTTCTTTGATTTCTCCGATGCTGAGTTGGAGGCAGACCTCAGGTCAAATACTTGAAAGGATTTCAAGTGCGCTTGCTTCAGCTTGGCCTACTTACTTTGTTCCGTTGTCAAAGGCAAACTCAATGGAGAGCAGCTTGAGCAGCGCACGTGGAAGTGTTGTGTCACGGGTTTTATTGAGTCCAGGTCGTAACGCTGGGCGCTGCTTGTGTCTCCTCTCCAGCTGCTGCAGGGGAAGTCCATCCCCAAGTACGGGACGCTGGACCAGATCGAGACAGGAAGTGGCGATGGCGAGGGGCGGTACAGCGGGGACTGTGATGACGAGGACGGGTGTGGAGGGTCGGGGAACGGCGAGGGGAGGAGGAAGGTCCTGAGAGTGTCCAAACGTAAGTCCTCTTAACAAACAAACAAATGTCTTATTTTCCTTTTTTTTTGTTTTCTATCGTAACTGTTTGGAGTGTGGGATTTTCTGCTCCCCCGAGCAATTCGCCAGCGCGGGTAGGTGGGGGTATTTGAACTTGAGTTTACCATCTCAATTGGGTTACTAATACACCCTCAGGTCAGACGTACAGTAGATAGCACTCTGACATTATCCAATTGTACTTCCTGCTGTGAACAGCGGTAGTCATGGGTAGAAGCAGCAGCAGTGACTTAAATAGGCTCGTTAGGACTTGGTACCTTTGGCCGTAGAGATGACCTTTTCAAATGATAATCATCACCCAAAAGTTGGAAGTTGGAAATACCAATTATGTTACCAAATTATGACAGGAGATAATAATTGTTCAAGATAATGGCAGGAGCCAGTGACTGGATGTTCACAGTACATCAGAAATGTCAATCCTGAGAAAATGATGATCCTCATTGCCCAATAGAGCATCACATAATTATGATAATTAATCCCAACAGCCTATAATAATCATAAAAGGCGATGGCTGCCATGGCGACATGAACCCTCCAATCCTGTTAATGGCTGTTCCCCTGAGGGGGAGGGATCTGTGACCCATGATGACTCACAGTTATGGAGCTTTCCTCACCTTTTCTCCCTCCACCTCCCACCAACTCACCCGTCTCCCCCCCTCTTCCCCGGTCCTCGCTCTGTCTCCCTCCATCTCCCCCCACCTCACCCATCTCCCCCCCTCTTCCCTGGTCCTCCCTCTGTCTCCCTCCATCTCCCCCCACCTCACCCATCTCCCCCCCTCTTCCCTGGTCCTCCCTCTGTCTCCCTCCATCTCTCCCCACCTCACCCATCTCCCCCCTCTTCCCTGGTCCTCCCTCTGTCTCCCTCCATCTCCCCCCACCTCACCCATCTCCCCCCCTTCCCTGGTCCTCCCTCTGTCTCCCCCTTGTCTCCCTCTGCCTTCCCCCTCCCCATCCCCTCCCCATCACCCTTCCCCCCTCCCCTCCGTCCCTGTCTCCAATCAAACATAACTAGCTGATTAATCATCCTCTCCCGCCGCCCTGGTGGATGGGGGCAGTGACAGCGTGGGTCATTCAAATGCTCCGTGGTGTCACAGTGAAATGCTTCCCCCTCCGCTTGCCTGTCTGTCAGTCGGCCTCAGATCTCCTCAGCCTCCAGGAACAGATCCATATTTCACCAGTGAGCCTCTGGGCAGCTCCAACATCTATCACCCTCCCTCCCTCCTTCTCTCCTTCCCTCCCTCCTTTCCTCCTTCCTTCCCTCCTTCTCTCCTTCCCTCCTTCCCTCCTTTCCTCCCTCCCTCCCTCCTTTCCTCCTTCCCTCCCTCCCTCCTTCTCTCCCTCCCTCCCTCCCTCCTTCCTTCCCTCCCTCCCTCCCTCCCTCCCTCCCTCCCTGACGGTCTGTCATCACACGCTCTGTCGCGCGCCAGCCACTGGCCTCCTTCCCTGTCTTCCCTGTCACCGCTCAGCCTCTCAACATATGTCAGGACGTCTGTCTGAGAGCGGCGGGTGTCATGGCGTCTAGAACCCACTCCTGTACTGTGTAGTACTGTCTCCAACACCAACACCAACACTGTCTCCAACACCAACAAATAACAGGGCAAGTCACCCAGCCATATGTGAGGACGCACCACCGCCAAAGACATTCATTCAGAGAAAGCAGGATTATTTTTGTTTTTGATGTTAAACATCCCACATCTAATCTCTTTTTACCATAATCCTCCGAACCCCTTTTCAGATGCGACTGTGATATGATACTGTATGAGAGAAGCATAGATTAACTATTTGCATAGATTAGATTATGTCACATTTTCATGGTTAAGATTTGACGTCTACATAAGGGAATCAGACGCAACCAACCCTTCGCTGCGAATCGAACCACGTTCAAAGGATTAATTTTAATAATAGTAATTGAATTACAGCACGTGCCTTTTTTATGACTAGGACCTCGTTGTAAAGACGTCTCTTCTCGATATTATATTAGATATAGTCTGTAAACACTGTATACAAAAGCTGCTGCTGTCTGAAACTCTGACACGTCCAGACCCAGGAAGGGGGAGAGGACAGGAAACGTGATCCAAGCCTTTGAAGGTGTCACCTGCTCCTGCGTTGTTCAGCAGCAGACACAGCGACTGCTGCCTCCACGCTGTGGGTTATACAGTACAGAGGCGTCCGTCCAGTAGACACATTGGCAGCAGGAGAGACACAAATCGATTTCCTGCAAGGAAGCAGAGTGAGAGGAAATGGAGGAGGCCCCCTTTAGCGAGATGCTCTTATTAATTAATAGTGTGTCTCAGGAGGCGCTGATTACATGATATGATTCCCTGGTTCTTCATCACAGGCCAGCGGATAATGAAGGCTGGAGGTGTTTCACACCGTCGACCCCAACCGCCCCCAGCATGGTTATGGATCCTCTGTCTCCATCTGTACATGAACGCTTTGTAATTGCACAGCAATGGGGATGAGCGGTTTGACTTACGATGCAAGTGGAGTACGGGTTGTTCTAAATGAGGGATGAGGGATTGCAGTGGGGGTGACTACGCTATTCACCCATCCTTCCATCCATCCATCCATCCATCCATCCATCCACCCTTCCATCCATCCATCCATCCATCCTTCCATCCATCCATCCATCCATCCATCCTTCCATCCATCCATCCATCCATCCATCCATCCATCCACCCTTCCATCCATCCATCCATCCATCCATCCATCCATCCATCCATCCATCCATCCATCCATCCATCCATCCATCCATGTGCATCATTGAGGATGTTTGATACCACTCTAATGGTCCATGTAATATCAGACTCTGATTATCAGATGCATCTTCATCCTCATTACACTGTGTTATAACACAAGGCCACCTCTGGTGATTCTTCCCCCTCGGCCTCCCCATTGGCCTCCCCATTGGCCTCCCCCCCCCCTTCGGCCTCCCCATTGGCCTCCCCAATAGCCTCCCCCCCCCCTTCGGCCTCCCCCCTTGCCCCAACACTGTGTTATTACATCAGGCCACCTCTGCTGACTCTCCCCCACCCCCCACCCTCCCCTGAGTCTGCAATACAGAGATTAAAATCGGGGGGCAATTAGGCAGCATTAATTAGAATATCAAAGCCAAGCCTCAGTCTTTGAAGGTAAAGCTAGCTGCTAGCGCTAGCCTGTCAGAGGCATGTCTGGGGAAAGCTAAAGGTTTAACACGGTTAGTGAACCAAAGACACTTGTCCCCTTTGGGGAAATGTCTCCAGCAGCCCGGTAGTCCTATTTCCTCAGGAGTTCACAATGTTGCTGCTTGAATCCCAAATCTGATGTGCAGATCCCACCAGTTCGAGTACTATAATGTGTCTCTTCTGTAATTAAAATGGCAAGTTCAATATGCCAACGTTGGGATACTGTATTAATATTGTCGCTACTTCCCATGCATCTACCTAGTTAGCCAGCTGCATTCTCTTGTGAGGAAGAAAGAGGCGGGAGAAAGAGGAGGTGTAACCAAGGCAACCTGGTGGCGTTTAAAACAAAAGAACCTGTCCAACGTCTCCCTCACATCAAATGATGTTACAGATCTACGGTGGCGAGGGAATGTAATAAACGCTGATTCAACCGTGACATCATCGTTATAAAAACATGGCTTCAGACGCCTCTAGGCCAATCACAATGATTGTTTTCATTATGTAATAAAATAAATAATAATAATAATAATCATATCCCTTCTGTGTGATTGTCAGAGATTAATGCATGGCTTGGAACGCAGTTTTAGCCAATCAGACGTGTTTCTCTGAACCTGTTCAGTAATATAAGAGCAGCAGTGATGGGGGTGAGTAAAGTACAATGACTGTTCACATTTAAAGTCTGACTTTTTTGTTTGTTTATTTATTTACTTTTTGTTGACTTATGTCAGAGTAACAACAATGTAGCACAAACTCACGTTTCAATGTTCACTTTCAAAGTAAAGTTTATTCAATTTGCTTTAATTAACTTATATACCTTCCTCTGCTCAGACTGCTTCAGGACTGACGAGGCGGGTATTGTTGGTGGTTGACTGACAGCCCATGTAGCCAATCAACAGCCGGTTTCTAGCTAGTACGAGCTACCTGTTCAACAATAACGTCCCATTTCACAATGATTAATTTGCGAGGGTTTAAACCATCAACGTGAACCAGGAGACACGCTCTTTCCCTTCGTCTCACTACCAGACTGTGCCAGGTTTCCCTGTACGTTCACAGAGCTTTTTTACCTAACCAGCCAGTCTGCTCTCTCTGACTGACTCATCCTAAATGCCATTGCTCCTGTCATTCCTGAGGGTCTGTCACAAACAAACGGAGAACCTCTTAGCCGTTCTGATTCCACAGATCAACAGGAAACATCTCTCTGCCTCTTTGCCTCCATCTGAGGAGGTAGATTGGAGTCGGTGATTCGTGTCAAATGAAATCAGATCAGATCCGATTCAATCTAGCGTGTGGCCAGGTCAGAGGGAGATTTTTGTCCTTATTAGACCTGTGGGTATACAGTATATTGCTCTTAGTGTACCTTGGAAGAGGCCTCGGCTTGGATTTCAAATCATTTCCTTGTCAAGGTAAACTAGGCAATTAGACTTGAGGAAGGGCATTAGTGATTGGTGAAACACATGTTTTATTCATTGGTTAGCAGGAAGCAGGAAAAACCTGTTTGGTTTGAGTTACTGCTGCTGTACTATTCCGGTGAATTTTATCTCTTAAACAATTGCTGGAATTCACCTTGCCTACTGTAATTCACCCCGTCAACCCCACATCGTTTGATTAACTGCTGCACACCGAGTAGATAGAGATTTTGTATTGGCTCCCTAGGAACAATGAGCATTTTCCTTTGTTTCTCCCAAGTATTTGTAAACTTCAGCATTTTTCTGCCACATTTACTGGTCATTATCTACTGAAGGCACGTTTCGCAATTCCTCACTTAGTCCCTCTCATCCCACCTGTCCTCATGGCTGCCTTAATGAGCTGCCGCGCCAGCGTCCATGCAGCAGGACGCCTCACGCTGTTAATGAACCATGAAAAGGCCAAGCACACATCATCCTGCACACCGTGACCGTAATCAGCCCCGTGTCAGCAATACCTCAGCCCCTCTGCCGAGAGGCTGCTCTGTAGACAAGCAGAGCTGCTCAAGTCAAGGTCCCATTAAGAACCAACGCTTATTGCCCTGTTAAACAGTCCCCTCAATCTATGGTGGTCACAACAGGACATCCCTTCTCACCTGAGAGGATGTATTATGACATTGAAATGCCTGAAAATGTTGTATGTTTTAATTTGTGGGCATAATTGCTGTGTATAATACTGCTTCAGGATTCATGTTCGTTGTTTATTGTGGTTTAAACATCTTTAAACATATTTTCGTGAGGGAATGTATTAATATTGACCTTGATTGTTGCGGCTCTGATTTCGTCAGTGTGGAGTCAGTCATTGTTTGCCCTGTGAGTCTCTACGGCAACTCTTCTGAGGAAAGTCACTTTTTGTTCATTTCCTCCCATTGTCCTTTGCAACTTTGTCCGTCTTTTTTCACGTCTCCAAGGTTGTCCTTGGATGTGCATCGACGGAGTGGGCAAAACTTGACGCCGTTCTCCCATCACCCTGTTCTTCGCCTGCTCTGTCCTTCTCCCTCCCCTCCCCTCCCCGCCTCGCCATTCAGGCAGAAAATGCTACGTCTACTTCGAAAAGCACTCTGCTCTGCTCACACACACACACACACACACACGCACACACACACACGCACACACACACACACACACAAACACACACACACACAAACACACACACACACACAAACACAAACACACACACACACACAAACAAACATGACTACTGCTGCCAAGGCTAGTGAACCAGAGAAAATCCAGACTGCCCAGCCAACAGGAACAAGGAGCCCCCTAGACTCTATAAGAGGCCCCCGTTCACCTTCAGCGTTAATAGGCTAGCACCACTCAACTGGTGGGAATGCAGAGAGCCAAACAAATTGCAGCTCTGTCCTGCATTAGACTTCCTGTGTCCTCTGTCTGCAAGGTCAGTTTGGTGGTGGCTGATAACCTTGTTTTGGATGCGGTGCTCAAAGAGGCACAAACCCACGAGAACATGGACATGTACGGCACTGAAGTAGGCCATACTGGATGCACACGCACAGGGCGGCCATTTTGGTAATCCTCTGTATGACGCCATCCACTCAAGGATTTATTATGATCTCTGTGGCTGTGCTGTACAAACACAGGCTCTTGTAAGAGGCTCTTTAAGTTATTGTTCCCCTCCGTAAACGTACTGTTCATTTTGTGGAGTATTAAAATAGCTGCTTTATTTGGCATTTCCAGAATTGCTAAAACCTCTTAGAGCCAGTCAACAAGCAAACAGCATTAAAGATCTCTCTCTCTCTCTCTCTCTCTCTCTCTCTCTCTCTCTCTCTCTCTCTCTCTCTGTCTCTCTCTGTTTCCCTCTGTCTCTCTCTCTCTCTCTCTCTCTCCTGTCACCCGGCAATCTCTTCTTATAAGCAATTATGGGTATAATCATACTTCCTTGTACATTGTAGTGCGAACTGTCAGGGTTGGATTTAGCATACTAATTAGGCTTAAATCACAGTCATTGTTTGCTGTTGCGTAATCCCCGAGATTTGAACGACTCACTTCCCCGTGACTGATTACGTAACGCGCCTCGCGTTATATTCTTGTTTATTCATGATGCGTCTTATTAGGCCGATGTGTCGTATCTCTCCGTACGCTTTCCTGCCTGCATAAAGGAGCTGAGGACCCTTAGAGGAGGAACATTCTCCCTCATGCTGTATCTCTTCAGGGATAAAGAATTGCCCATCAATTGCAGCATCTCTTCACAGAGAATACTGCCAAGGCCTCCTGTGAAGCAACATACTTCACTTCGCTGTCTGATAACAAGCTACATCACACCACATTCTTCTTTTTTAAAGAAGAAATATGAAGTCTACAGTATACGAGAATCTCAGAATCAGTTTGTGTTCACACTTTGTGTTTGGTGCCATTCGCCGCTCCGTTTCATGTGTTACGCTGAGCTCACCTCTCCTGCTGGCCTCTCCTGCTGGCCTCTCCTGCTGGCCTCTCCTGCTGGCCTCTCCTGCTCGCCTCTCCTGCTGGACACTGGCTGTTTACAGTGTGGGACATTTTCCCAGCTTCTCACCTCGTGACCTCTGACCTTCTACAGCGGTGCAGCAGCCAGGTCACAGTGATTTGCTCTCACAGCAGTGTGAGATGCCCTCAAACATTCTCAAATAACCTCCAGTCATACACACACACACACACACACACACACACACACACACACACACACACACACACTCTCAAATGGCGGCCCCCTCATCACCTTGTATACCACAGGTCATCATCCCGTGCCCAGTCTTTTTCGAGGTCTGGGGTCGGATGGTGTTATACACACAGAGTTGTTATGTTTGGACAAATCAGCTCGCCCCCCTGTCTCCCGGGCCCAGACTCTCTAACTCCCTCAGAGTGACACATAGGACTGGAGTTGCATGTAAGCATTAGGACTGTCACTCATTCTTTCACACATCCACCCACACCGCGCACACACACACACACACACACACACTCCCTCCGGCGGCTGAGTGAGAGGCACTGGCATCGGCGCGGTCGGAGACTACCGGATCCTCTCAGCAGCGAGCGATATTCTGTGGGTGGGGAATCCGAATTTGATTGGTGATAGTTTTTCTTCACAGTGTATTTTGGTTTAGGTTGTGTCTCCCTGCCCGGGATCAGATGAGGAGGCGGGTTTAGAAAGCAGGGTGGCGGTAATAGCACCAGCTGTAATCTGACGCTCTGTCATCCCCGGGTTGGACCCGTTGTGTTGCATGAATACAGAGTAATTGGGGTTGTGTAGTAGAGTGTCTTCGCCTCTCTGCGAAGCAACTGTTTGGCTCAGCTGGATAAAGACAGACAATATGCTTTCAGATTTCTCTTCTCTCTCTGAGAATGAGTGTGAGGAATAACCATCACAAGGATTTCAGAGGAACATGGATTTAGATAAGCTTTTTTTCCCCATTGCAACACAGAGGGTTATATAATGGCGCGCGTGTGTGTGTGTGTGTGTGTGTGTGTGTGTGTGTGTGTGTGTGTGTGTGTGTCTGTCTGTCTGTCTGTCTGTGTGTGTGTGTGTGTGTGTGTGTGTGTGTGTGTGTGTGTGTGTGTGTGTGTTCACAAAACACGGGGTACTCAAAAACACCCTTGTGTGAACTCTGTGGAATATCATGTCCACTTGTCTGAGTGTGTAGAGAGGGTGTCTGACATGTCTTCACCACGGAGGTCTGTCAATAAGCAAAGGAACAAACAGGGTAATGTCCTCCTGACAGGATGTAGCTGTCAACTGTGAATAGAAGCTTTTTTACTCTAGCGGCCTCTAAGAAGCTGTCTTCACCATGGTAGCCTCCACCATCCCTACTCTAGTGGCCTCTAAGAAGCTGTCTTCACCATGGTAGCCTCCACCATCCCTACTCTAGCGGCCTCTAAGAAGCTGTCTTCACCATGGTAGCCTCCACCATCCTTACTCTAGTGGCCTCTAAGAAGTTGTCCATGGCAGCCTCCACATCCCTACTCTAGTGGCCTCTAAGAAGCTGTCTTCACCACGGCTGTGCTGCTCCTATCTCTGCAAAGGAACACATAATGAAATGTAAAAAATGCATGAATTCACACTGCATAACCAAATAGCATGACCCCCCCACTCTCCCTCTCTGTCTCTCTCTCTTTCTCTCTCTCTGTCTCTCACTCTCTCTCTCTCTCTCTCTGTCTCTCACTCTTTCCGACTGGCATGGAAGGACTGATCCAATTCCATGCCAGCAGAAAAAAGCTGTTAGGAGCTGAGGTGGAAGAACCAGCAGCCGTCCTGACTGCTCACCTAATTACTTCTTCAGTGCTGATGTCTTCTGACTCCAGACACAGAAACAACACAGTTCAACTTTCAGGCCGAAAACTTTGTCTGACTCGAAAGACCAGAAGCAGATACAAAAAAAGGGTTGAAACACATGTCGATAACCCGGCGTTCAACTCCATGAAACCTTCTGAATGCACAGTATTACCTATCAGGGCCCTGAGGGTAACCCAATGATGTTTTAATTTACAAACAAATGAAGGGAATTGTGTATAGAGGGTATATTTCTCACCGGGAAAACAAATGGGTTTCAGCACACACAATCAATCTGGGTTTATTCTGCTCCTGTGTGGATATTCACAGCTTTGTTTAAATTATCTGATCCCTACGAAACACACCATCAATACATGTCACCTGGAAGATGCACAGCCATGCCAGGAACACAAACACAACAATATATACAGCTATATACAGTAGGATGTATGTATATACACTATATACCTACTATAGTCTATATACTGGCTTCTCTGTAGAATAGCCAATACAAAAAGTGTTAGATTGAAATCTAACCATGGGAGAGACCTGGAGACCTGCTGATGGTGTTAAACCCACAGGAAATCACTTAGTCACTGTGCATGCCTTAGTGAGGCTGTTTGAATTGACCCAAGAACAAAACCATATGTTACCAAACAAGCCCTTAAAGGAGACAGCTAGCAGCTTAACAATTCCTACATTGAAACGGTGTGTTGCGTCTGTCTCGAGGGTCCTAGAACCCTGCTGGTGTAGGAGGTGCACAATAACAAGTTTGGCTACGCCGTCACTGGCTAAGAATTGACAATTTCACTTTATGGCCGTGACATATTATATATAAATATATAAATATATATATATGGTCATGAGGAATTGTCCATTAAAAGTCCTACCTGCCAAAATTGAACTTTTAGAACTCAGGGGAGAAGTTTGCGGTTCCTGCTGTAGGTTTTTCTATATTCGTTTTCAGTTAAGTTTCTGCAGGCAGCGCCCTAACAATGGAGAGAAAGACATAAAACATTTAGCGATAACAGATGTTTATTTTCCCAAGGAGTTACATTACAGAAGAAATAGTATTGCATTTGTTCAGCCCTGCCAAGGCAAGCAACAAAAAAACCAACGTCCAATAAAATAAACAGCCTGTGTGTTTCGATGCAGTATGCAGTGAAAAGCCACAAATAGTGTCAGCTTTACCAAAGCTAATGGTTTAAGCCCCTGGGCCTTAGCCAAGGGGATGACAAACACGTACTCACATGTAATTGCACCATCAAACAAGAGAGACTAATGTCGTGTGACCGAAGCGGATTGTTCAGCACGGGTTCGAAACAATACAGTGTCATAGTCAAAAGTCATTAGAATCTTGTTTATTGTTGAAACATGCTGACTTTGGCAAATACTTAAGGTAACAGGTCTGATTTTATGCTCGTATGGTTGCGGGAGGGAAATTACTTCATACTTTCTTGCCAGCACACAAACACATCACTCAGGTCCTAATGCAAAATGGCTGTGCAGAAATCCAAGCGCTTGTATGCCTCATTGACCCAAGGTTTTATTTGCTTAAAATAGATTCCATTACATATTTCCTAGATTGGTGCAGAATAACAGTCTCTGGCCAAGTAAAGCAGTCACAGATGAGGCTGCAATGAGCTTTGAGAAATTGCATTCAGTGTCAAGCTCAATAAAGCCAGACAGTTGAAACATTGCATTATCTCCCTCTTATTTCTTCTGAATTAAACGGGGCAAAGCAGCTCTGACATTTTTGTTTTCATTATTTATTTCCCCAGACCCCGGCTTTTCAACTAACATGTGATCAGCAATATGAGATTCCATTATGTGTCCTTTTGTCTGGCAAGGGACCGTGATACTGGAGGAATAAGCACGAGAGAGCGTGTGAAGCTGATCTGTTGAGAGCAATGTTTCAGAAAGCTGTTGACGACATGCTCGCCTAATGCAGGGATGCTTGTTAGAAAAGGCTTTCTCTGGCAACAATGACACCACAGGATTAGACTTGAGAACGGGTTCTTCTCTTTTCTCTCTTTTGTGTTTGTTAAACCGGAGAGCGAGGAATGATCACAAGGACTGTGACTGCTATTTGATTAGCTTCCAACAACATGTTTGAATAGAGACAATGGGACTGCTTTGTTTTTGGAAGACGGGTTCCATTGCAAAGCAGAAACAAGCAAGGAGGAAGTCGGGATTGTTTTAAAACAAATGCCATTGGCTTGTGCTGTGTTCTGTTTAGGCCGCTCTCTCTCCCTCTCTCTCTCTCTCTCTCTCTCTCCTTCTCTCTCGGTATTGCAGGGGAATATTAAACACCCGACACGGTCGCTATTCAGCCAAGTAGCTGTTGTGACTTTGAGCTCCGTTTTGAAACAGTAAAATCTCTGCCAGGTTTGGCTGGTAACCAAGCGCTGCTCTCTCACCCCTCCCCTGGGTTAAACACACACAGCAACAAAGCCAACACTCCAGTGACTCTACTGAATGCCAACACGTGGTTTGGATACTCAATCCTGACACATACGAATTAAAACATAGAGAGAGAATTAAGAGAGAGAGAGAGAGAGAGAGAGAGAGAAATAGAAAGGGAAAGAGGCAGAGAGAGAGAGAGAGAGAGAAAGGGGGGGTAAAGAGACAGGGAGAGAGAGAGAAAAAGAGAGAGAGAAAGGTAAAGAGAGAGAGAGACAGAAAGGTAAAGAGAGAGGGAGACAGAAAGGTAAAGAGAGAGAGAGAGAGGTAAAGAGACAGAGAGAGAGAGAAAGGTAAAGAGAGAAAGAGAGAGAGAGAGAGAGAGAGACAGAGAGAGTGTTGGTATCTCCCTCTTAACACCACGGACAGTGGAAGTCTCTCTGTTTCCATGCGCTTGCTTAGCATGCAACCCGTCCCCATCCCCATCCACATCCCCATCCCCACCCCCATCCCCATCCCCATCCCCACCCCCATCCCCATCCCCATCCCCATCCCCATCCCCATCCCCATCCCCACCCCCATCCCCATCCCCATCCCCACCCCCATCCCCATCCCCATCCCCATCCCCAGCTCCAGTTGACTAATGTGCCTCTCAGAGAGGGTATCCGTTATCAGCGTCGATGGCGGCTGATGAAAGGCAAGAGGATTATCTAGCGGCAGCAGGTCGAGCCGGCGACCAACAGTTTGCAGACATTCAGATCCATCTCCAAAAAACGTCGATCAGCGCCTGGCTCTCATCTCCATTAGCACCTATGAGGCCACGGTCTCCATCCATCCCCTCGCTGTCACATAAGCTTAATTGGAGCTGGTAATTATCCAGTCGGCCGATATTAAGTGTCCTATCTGTGGAAATGTGGTTGCTGAAAATGAATAGTCATTGATTAGCTGGAAAACTGACATTCGACTTACTCCTCTTCTTCTTGCACATTAGTCTGGCATTGATTGCTGGCAACAATTCCGGTGTGCTATTCCCACATTGACCGGCCCAACAGTGTTAATGGGTGGTCCAGGCTTGACCAATAAAACCATCCATTATCCCCTCTTCACCCGTCCTAGTGGCACTGACGCCCGCTAGGGAATCGGAAAGCAGACGTCATCTTATCGCCAGAGGTGATCTGGGAGGCCCTCGTCTGATGGCGAGGCCTTCCTGGAATGTTCCGTTGCTTTGCAGCCGTGCGATGTCAAGGATTTCATTGATTCCCATCACTTTTTGGTCTATTTCAGTCTTTGTCAGTTTACTTGAGTGAATGAGGTCTTCATACAGTCCTCTGTGGTCCTCTGTGGCTCGGTTGGTAGAGCATGGCGCTGACAATGCTTAGATTGTGGGTTCGATTCCCACTGGGACCATATACTGAATATATATATATACTTCATATATACTGAAAAATGTATGCACTCACTGTAATGTAAGTCCCTGTGGATAAAAGCGTGAGCTAAATGGCATATATTATTATATTATTAATATGCAGTGTATGTCTTTATGACTCCTATAGATGATCGGCATTGCACGAACAGTACACCTACACAACACTTTGCTTCCTTCAGTCCACTGCAGTATGACACATCGCATATGGAGGTACGGTACAGTCGATACTGTGTGCCTATCAGTGAGTTTATATATGGGACACCATATATAAGTGTATATGCCACTGTGTGCTGCTCTGCTGTATGTTCCATATCTCTCATATCTCTCGCGGCCGTGACCAGAGTATATCTTTATGAAGCAGGAAGGGCGGCTTGAGTTGTTATCGTTATCTCTACGGCTACACTGCAGTGCGTCAATCAGGCCGGTCCTGAACGAGCCTATCAGAACATGACAGGACGGGGGAGGGTCTATCACCGCCAGCCAGACAGAGATTAGGTTGCGCTGAGAAGACTCTCGTTTTATCCACGAGATTAGAACTTGGAAGATGTACTACTCCGCCACGCCGTCGTCAGAGTCTGGCACGTCAGCTGCTCTCTTGCAGCCCGGTAAAGGACATCATGTTGCTATGCCCTTTTTTTCTTTCGAGTTTTTTGTTCGCAATGAATATCCTGACATGTCAAAGGGAACCGTTGTCATGTTTGTTTAGAATTCGCAGGCTGTTTCAACAATATGGAGCCTGTGAGTTCATATTGGCCTGGGAGCTTTAGAATGAGTGTCCTTGGTCCTTGGGGAGCTATTAGATGCAGTGTATGACAACTCCCTTCTCTTGAATAACACCGCGTGGCTAAATCCCTGTCTGGATGGGGATGTCATTATGAAGCATTCAGAATGAGATTCAGAATGAGAGCGGTTTCAGGTTCAGAATGAAAGCAGGCAGAGCTGAACTGGATGATTCACTCTGTGCCGCAGGCCATGGTAGGAGATCTATGAACACCTTTGAACAGTGTTTTGTTGCTCAAGGTTATTTGTCTTACCTGAGGCCCCCATGAATGAACACACAAAGTTAAAGTAAAGTTATTGTTGCAATAGAGAAACAGTTAGTTGATATTGTGAGCAAGCAAGCACATTTGGTCCCCCTTGCTCTGACAGGAACACAGTGTACTAGACTAGACTGTATTTTGGATTGTGAGTTCATTTATTTGATCTATTTTATTCAGTCCTTTATTTATCCAGGTGAGTCCCATTGGGATATGAATCTCTTTTCCAAGCGAGCCCTGGCAAAGATGCAGCTTGTTCCGACCAGGACTAGCTCTGCCAGCATGGCTGTGCACAGGACTTTAACTCTCTCTGCTCTGACATACTAGACTGACTAGAACATCGATGTCCAGTCAATCAGTTGTCTTCCCCTTCCCCTAGGCCTTTCCCCACGTCTCAATTGAACTCCGTCAGTCAGAGGAGGCTACTGGCTGTTTTTAATTCTGTCCTCTCTCCAAGGGTTCCTTCCTTTATCCAAATGGAGACCACTCAGCTGTGGGAAGCCCGTGTTCATGCATTCATTGCTCATACCGCTTGTCCGCACAAGCAATCTCTTTATGTTCTGCATGTATGGGTAACCTCCTCGGGCTCGGATGGCAGGGCGTCCAGGCGCTTTTTTGGGGGGGACATCTATCATCGTAACACAGGTAGGCAGTTTAATAACGCGTGTGTGGGCTCGGGGAGAGAAGCAGGACATTTATTTAATGTAACACGGGTGTCATTAGGGACTGACAGGAGGCCTGCAGAGGAGAAATGACCCCCCTGACACTCCCACCTGCTAAAGCCGTAGAGGTGGAACAGCCATCGAAAACACAACCCTGCCGCAGACAGACAGGGAACCAGGTTAAAACACAACCCTGCCGCAGACAGACAGGTAACCAGGTGAAAACACAACCCTGCCGCAGACAGACAGGGAACCAGGTTAAAACACAACACTGCCGCAGACAGACAGGGAACCAGGTTAAAACACAACCCTGCCGCAGACAGACAGGTAACCAGGTTAAAACACAACACTGCCGCAGACAGACAGGGAACCAGGTTAAAACACAACCCTGCCGCAGACAGACAGGTAACCAGGTTAAAACACAACACTGCCGCAGACAGACAGGGAACCAGGTTAAAACACAACCCTGCCGCAGACAGACAGGTAACCAGGTTAAAACACAACCCTGCCGCAGACAGACAGGTAACCAGGTGAAAACACAACCCTGCCGCAGACAGACAGGGAACCAGGTTAAAACACAACCCTGCCTCAGACAGACAGGGAACCAGGTTAAAACACAACCCTGCCGCAGACAGACAGGGAACCAGGTTAAAACACAACCCTGCCGCAGACAGACAGGGAACCAGGTGAAAACACAGCTTCAGTAGTTTCCAGTAGTTACAGTTTCCATGGGTTACAGTTAGAGGAAAATGGTAATGTTAAGAATATTTTATGGTCTTTTTTTCTGTCTAAAATATACAGTACAGGATGAAACTTTGTGTTTACACTAAAGCAATGATAGTTCTTGACTGCATCCGAACAGATGGCGAAGTCCATCGCAAGGCAAAACACCAGAAGTACTTTACTTAGGCTTTACACTAAAGCTGTGGTAATACCCTTGGAGTTCTTGTAGAACCATAGAGTTCTGTTAGAGCAAATGGTAATGCTAAGAATATTTTCTGTTTTTTTTTTTTCCGAGGCATATGAAACCGTGTCTGTACGCTAAAGCAGTGATAGTTCTTCAGTGCATCTGAACAGATGGCGAAGTCCATTTCAAGTCAACACATTCTGAGCGAGAAATGTTTGTATTGCGGTTTCCCTTTTGATTAATATTTCACGACGATGTTCAACACCAAACCGTTATCTTTAAAAGCTATAAACACATTGTATAGAGAAGACAAAGTTGATATAGAAACAAAGAAGGCTGCTGACGCTGAGGCAGTCTGACATTAAAAATCTTGAAGTTTGCTGCTTTACTTCTGTCCTTATTCTACACTGCCCTGTTGAATTACCTGTGTGTGTGTGTGTGTGTGTGTGTGTGTGTGTGTGTGTGTGTGTGTGTGTGTGTGTGTGTGTGTTTCATTGTCCATTGTCCAGCGCCAGATCACTTGTTTGTCATTGTGTGTGTTCAGTGACCAGATAACATCCCCAATGCTTTCTGCGAGTGTTGCTTCTGAATGTTGATTATTTGTTCCCTGTGAGTGTTTCCCGCATAGCACTTCACACCACCTCCACCACCACCACCACCACCAACACCACCATCCTACCACCACCACCACTACCACCACCACCAACACCACCCCACCACCATCCTACCACCACCTCCACCATCACCACCTCCCACTAGAAAAAGCCCACTAGTGAGTCATGCATATTGGATGAGACATGCAGCAGATGATCTTGGGCCTCCAGTCAGCCTGGTATTAATTAAATATCACAGCCTCCACTTCAGAAACGTATTTCATGGCACATTCTCCCTCCTCTGTCTGAGCCTGAGCTGTGGAACTGGCCTAGCTGGGTCTCATTCTTAGCCTTTCAGCCTCTCCTGATCACATATCACTGCTCCAACCTCGGCTGGGATGTCTGACTTGATTTGATTTGTCTGTGTGTGTGTGTCTGTGTGTGTGTGTGTGCATCCGTGTGCATGTGTGCATGCATGTGCGTGCATGCTTGCGTGTGTGTGTGCATGCATGCATGCATGTGCACGTGTGTGTGTGTGTGTGTGTGCATGCGTGTATGTGTCCGTGTGTGTGTGTGTAAGTTTTATCGTCCATTGCCCAAAACCAGAACCCTTTTTTCTCATGGCCGCAGGTGTTCTGAGGTCTGCTGTCTGCTCCATTGGTATTCTATAACAGCAAATGAGCCTGTGAGAAGTCCCAGAGTCAGGGAGACAGGGAGGAGAGGTCACCTAGACAGTGTAAACATCCCTGTCTCTCTGTCTGTCAGAGGTCTGACCCTGTTTACACCCTGTCTGCCCTCAGTGAAATGCCATACACGTCAACCTCCATATTAGGCAGTGGGACAGCAAAACAGAAAACATGTTCTGGATCTTTCTAAATGTCAAATGAGTCTGTGGCGTCTGGCTTAGTTCCCCTGTCACTTTGTCAGTGCTTTGTTTGTTCTTGAGGGTCTCGTTGATTACGCCCGCATCACAGGCTGTTGCTTCACCATGTTTGACCTCTGAACTTTCACCTGAGACAAAGTTCAGGCTAGTAGATAGTGTTGCTGGCTCTGGACCACACATTCCCCAAATGGGCGGGGGGTCGACCGCTGTGTCAGTCGCTTCCCATGCTGCATGTCTGCCTGTTTCCACCTCCTTTATTTCTTATGCTATTTAAACTTTATTTTTGCAGGGAGTCGCATTGAGACCAAGGGAGCCCTGCATACACACTGTTTATAACCATACATAATACACATACAAAATTACATATTAAAACGCAATCAAGAAAAACAAATACATTTTTCAACAAAGAGGTCCTCAATCAAAAGTTTAAAACTTCCCTGTGTGGCACCAGAGCAACTTGACTCATGTGTCTAGAAGAAGAGCAAAAAACACGAAGGAAGAATGGATTGTTTAAAACAACATCAACAACATAACCTTCACCAATGGCCGTCTCACAGGGTTTCTTCTTCTCAATCTGTCACTGCCTGCTTCACGCTCTCCTCTGTCCACCTCACGTTAAGCCCCTGTCCTCCCAGCTCCTCATCATTTTTCTCATATTTTACAAAGTAGGAGACTGTTTATGTAGCCTACACGGAGTTTGGCATTTACCCAGGAAACAAATCAGTTAGTGCAGAATGCCTCAAAGAGAGAAGTATGTCCACTGCACGCCTGAATTCTCCTTTTTATTCCACATCTTTTCTTTAAAAGAATGTCTATTTGGATGATGGCCCAGAAGTCTTTCTCTTCCAGAGACGACGTGTGAGCTGAATTTAAAACTGCACGGCATTCTTCTGAATACACAGCGTGTGAGCTGATACTCAAACAGGGGGACTCCTCGCCAGCAACTTTGAACCTCTTGTTATTTCCTCCTGTTACAAAGGTCGAGGCTTCCCCCGAACATCTCTCACCTTCGCTCACCTGCCTACATGGGGAGAAATCAACACCACCGCTCTCCTCTGATCTCCTTTGATGATGTCTGCTGGGCTGGCCTGATCCTCAGAGGGAAGGGCAGAGGGGGCTCTCTCCCCGCTGGGAGATAAAGCCCAGTTAATGGATCACTGAGTTAATCAACCGCAGGGAGAGCCTGGTTGAAGTGGATGAATGATTTGACCCGTTGGACTGCATGTTGTCCTCTGGGGGACAGAAACACACGGTAGTAACACAATCAGGAGGAGAGAGAGAATGAAGAGATATTTCTATCGGTGTGATTATTATTTCATGCGGTGACAGTCGATTGTGTGCGTTTGATGTAATGCGTAGCTAAATTATTAATATCTTAGTTGGAATGAACGGGGAGAGAGAGAACGGCATTCCTTTGCCTCTAGTCAGTCTAGTTTTCCCTTTTGGACGAGCAGCGGTGGATAACTTATAACTTATTCACACGTCTCCAAGGTGTTAGACAATTACACAAACTTAACCGCCCAGAAGGAAAAAAAGCCCTACTTCTCTCTTTCTCAAAATAAAAAATCACAGCAGCATGCACACATTGCTGTACATTAAGATTCGGAGGGGAAAGGGCTGTTACATATGCAGTGACTTTCTTAGACTAAAACGGAGACAGAGGCTGAGGGAAGGGAGGTATGTAGGGTGGTATTTTTTTTTTCTCCAGTTCAGTTCGCACAAGGTGTTGTGACTTCAAAAGAAAAAGGGAGATTTATATTCAGCTTCATATCTCCCCCTTTTTCCATAAATAGTGTCTCAGTTCTTGCCCATGAATCACAGCATTCAGCCCAGGAATCCCCCACCTGAAACTCCTACCAGGAAATAGACCATTTATAACAGTTACTGCTCTGGCATGGGGGGGCCTGTAGAAAATTCTCTGGGTTAAAGTCAAACGGTTGTGCTCAGTGCTGGTGTCGAAGCGGGTTGGGATCTGAAAGAAAACATGTGTGGAAGGATTTATTGTACAGTGTGTGCATCATGTCTGTCTACGTCTGAGGAGGAGCCCGTTGGAAAAACAGCTGTTAGTGTTTGTTTGCTCTTTAAGGTGCTGCCTCTAGTTTTCGAACCGAAACACCCCCCCCGGATGGATTTATGTGTCTATCCCTCCAAGAGGAATATTTCAACAGGATCATATAGGATCCTTCTGTGTCCTCCCACATGATCCAGGAGAACATAGCCTCCTCAAGCACTGCTCCGGTGAGGATGAGATCCAAGAGCTTCTGGGTAGCTAATCAGGAAGATCCCATTGCTTTTGCTAATGATAAATCACTTCTGTCTGTCTCAGACCACAAGGTGCAAATAGCTGTATGTTCATGTGAATGAACGGAGATGCAGGCTTCCTAAGTCCATAGAAAACAGACTGGGACCTCTGAAAAGCTTAATTGGATGAGTGCTACAGCACAAAGGCCATCCTTCAAGGCCAGACTGAATTGAGAGCAGGATTACTTCAGAGTAACCATCCACCTATGAAACCTTATTCAGAATGGAAATCTTAACCACTCTGTTGTGTTTTTCCCTCCCTTGTATTGATTTTTCTTCCTGAGAGAAGTTGAGCTTGACGCAGTAATAGGAATCTGTAAAAACGAGTTGTGGGTTTCATTGCGAGGGTCACCGACATCTTCTCTCACACAAAAACTGTGTTGTTTGTTACCACCACTTACAGTGCTTTACAGAAAATAACCGTCGCGGTTGGACGGGTGTGATACAAAGAAGTTTGCTTTTTACAGGTGCACTCAACCTCTTTCACTTTACAGCTTGTCATCAGATGTTTTCGGGGAAGCAACACAGCTTATTTAGATGTTTTTTTGCTTAAAGGAGCAAGGCAGTTCGTTGAAATTTGCCACCTTGGGGCACCGCGGCGAAATTCAGTTTGAAGTTCCAAAAAACAACATCGGCCCTAATAATACAAATATAACCCCCGTCCCCCCTGAAATGGACTTGCGGTGTCAGACATTAGCTGTTGTGTTTCTGCACGCGCGCACGATTCACAGAGGCAGCCACCAGAAGCAGAAAGGCTGAAATCAGTGAGTCCACTCTCCTAGAACAACCCTGGCAGTCACAACAGCAATGTTTGTATGCAACAGACGTCAAGTTGTTGCAAACAGTCGCCCCACAATTCGACTTGCTCCGACCGAGCATCGGCCCTAATAATACAAATATAACCCCCGTCCATCATCTCAAACTGGTTTCTTGAACATGACAATGAGTTCACTGTACTCCAATGGCCTCCACAGTCACCAGATCTCAATCCAATAGAGCACCTTTGGGATGTGGTGGAGCGGGAGATTCGCATCATGGATGTGCAGCCAACAAATCTGCAGCAATGATGCTATCATGTCAATATGGACCAAAATCTCTGAGGAATGTTTCCAGCACCTTGTTGAATCTATGCCACAAAGAATGAAGGCAGTTCTGAAGGCAAAAAAAAAGGGTCCAACCCGGTACTAGCAAGGTGTACCTAATAAAGCAGCCGGAGGGTTGCCACCCTCAGACAGACGAGACACCAGACACCAAGATGGCCGTCTCTTTGAAAAGCACTGCAGGATGTGCCAATCATAGCAGAGTGGCTGGTACCTGGAGTTCTGCCTTGAACTCAATGACAACAGCCTCTTGTCCATTGAAGCCATGATGCTGGTACTGCTGCGCTTTGTGTTTTCCTTCCAATGTGAAGTAACCGTAGCAACTGGTGACCCAGTTCCAGAATCATCACACGTCAGTAAACAATACAGACAGATTTGGTGACTTTCTATGAATTTGGGATTCCTATTTACAGCGACTTGATATGTGATATTTAGAAACTATATCTGATTATGTTATCCCAGAAATGGAATTATTGATAAACTAGGCTTATCTAGTGTATGCATATCACAGTCAGAGATGGAATAGAAATGATGACTCAGAGGAAAAGGAGAAGAAGAGGACGAACAAAACAAAGAGAAAGAGAGGATGGTTTACAAACAGGAAGTAAACATTTAAGAGAGCTACCATCGGAGTACAGTGGCCATTGGAGTACAGTGAACTCATTGTCATCCCACTGTTCCCACTGTTCCCACTGTTAATAAGCCTGGACAGTCTTAAAGGCATCGCTAAACATAAAAACAACGGTTTCATCAGCATCTCTACATCACACCCACATCTGCTCATCTTCTCATATTCATTCGATATTTACCTGCGACCGGTTTTAATTAGTTTAGTTTGTTTGTTGTAGCACCTTCCCCCCTGAGAGGATTTAGTTAAATAGCCATTACTATGTGTGGCAGCAGGCTGTATCTGTGGCCTAATCATCCATGGAAGATTCCAGTGGTGGTTTGATGAATTTGGGCCAGGCCTTCTCCGTGTGATCCCTGTGAGTAATACCGGAGAACCGCCCATGTTAGTGAAGAGGTTAATGGAAGGTTAATAGGAAAGGGAGCCGTGTACGCCGAAAAAACCTTGATTCATTATGCAAATTGTGTTTTAGGAAAAATATGGTGGATGCTGGGTATCCATGCTAATTAGTGGATCAAGCCTGCTTGTAGTGGAGAATATGGGTGCCTTTGATGTTTGACTTGGGGGAAAAGATCTAATTATTTGCTTCGTTTAAGGTTGATATCAGTGGATTAGAGGAATTGTGTGTAAACACAGAAATGTTTACTTGGAAATATGTTATCTGTTAAGGATATTCAAGCCTCGTCTTTGACAAATTATTGTTTAATTCAGTAATTCACATAAAGCCAGTCAATCTGCTGTCTTCGCTGTTCATGGCATTGGTCAGTGTTCTGACATTGTTATAAAGGTTTTATGACATATTTGTTTAAATCAAGTGTTTCTGAGAACACTTTCATATCAATCCTTTGTTATGTTTTTTTGATATAGCTTTCCAGTAACTCCTTCTTCTAATTTGCTTGGCACAAGAGTTCTCCTTCCCCAGCATCCTAGTTCTGGTACATTCTCTCCACTCAGGCCCTGTGGCATTTGAAATTGCCTGATGGATAGTTCTTGAACAGAATGGGTGTTTGTTTTATTTAACCAGTCAAAAATGACCGATCTATATCCCTTAATGCTGTAAGCCCCAGGTGGCTGGTATTTGTGAACATGCGTTTCTCATTGTAATGAAAGGAGCAGGTGACCTTGCTGTGTTTATGTGGTTCTGTGGCTTGTTAGGTTGGCTGCTCAGCTATCTGGCTTTGGACCAGATCAACCCCAGATGCGTTGAGCTCTGAAATGAAAGGGGAGTAGGGGTTTGTTGGGTATGTATGTGTGTGTGTGTGTGTGTGTGTGTGTGTGTGTGTGTGTGTGTGTGTGAGGAAGAGGACGAGGGTTGCCAACACCTATATCACAAAGAGTTCAGTCATGACAGTTTAAACATTTATGGCTAGAAAGCGGTAGTACGTTTATGCTTGGCATAATTGAATGCTCTGTATAGCTCCCTGCCTGTAATAAAACGACCACAACATACAAGTAGACACTGTGGCAGGGAGCCCATGGCTAATCAAACCCCCGTAGGTACAGTAGGCTGCAGACAGAGTGGCTGGGGACTCTCATACCCGGTGCAACGTGTGACAACTGTTGAAGGCTATGGAGGAGTGTAAACTTGGCTGTTTTTAAGCCTCTGTCCCTTGAACATGTGATGGATGTTTTTGCTTATGTGTGAACCAGCTGTCCTGTCACCCGACGGACAACTGCAACTTTGAATTAGAGTGTCTGAGCTACCGCGATGCTCAATTCAATTTGATTTCACCCGCATGTTTTTTTTTCACCAGTATGAGGCAATGCTGCGAATGAAAAACATTGGTGTTGTTATTTCCTTGGTAGTCATCGAGAGACTACTGTACTAATACAGTATCAAAGGGGGGATCTTCTGAAGGCCTTCTTTCATCATTTGCCTGAAATACATGTACTTTAAGCTCAAGGAGCGTTAGTGCCGTGGGGACCCCGAGTATGAAAAGGCATTGGAAAGGGCATTTCTGGATTATTGATGAAACTCATCAAATAATTCAGGGAAAATGTACGGGATAAAAAAATGTACAGGATAAAAAAATGTACAGGATGAAAATGTACAGGATGTTACAGCATTAATGAATGGATTTCATTTATGAAACACACAGTAGGTGCTCATAACCCAGACTGACTGGCTGCCCGGCTGGCTGGCTGGCTGACTGACTGACTGGCTGACTGACTGACTGACTGACTGACTGGCTGGCTGGCTGGCTGGAAGAGGTGAAGGCATCCAGGACATGAACACTCACTTCCATTAGGGATCCTGGTTAAAGCTGCAGCTAAGAGACTCCAGGGGATACAACACTATAAGGAACGTTCCCAGTCCATTAGCTCAAGGCTGCAGCGGCAGGCAACACAGCTACACAGCATCCATAGGAGTCTCTCTCTGTCCACCAGCTCAACGCTGAGGCACGCTCGGGCCGGTGTTTTTAAAATAAATAAAAGCTGCTGCCTTTTTAATTAGATTTTATTGATCGAGAGAGACCGGTCTCTGTAATTGACTGAGCAAGATGAATGCTTGCTCTGTGTGAGATCAGGTCAGCTGTACAGAACCATGTAGAGCAGGGGAGGCTGGTAGAGGCCGTCCCCAACCGGCCTCCACTAATGTGCATGTAGAGTCACCGTACATTAGTACAGTACAACAGTCAAGCTCCTGACAACAGCTGCAGAACAAATAGAGTACTTTATACCTTGATGATTAATTCAATTACTCGAATTGGACACCTAGAAAGACCCACATGACACTCATTTAAGGGGCTGTAATTGCTTCCGAGTGTGTAGCTGCTTGACAGGCACTGTACTGTAACCTATTATTACAGTGGCTTGTTAACTCTTTCTGTAAGTGAGACATCCTGCTTTGTGTGTGTGCGTGGCATGTATGTGTGTGTGGCCATCCGTCTGTCTGCTCGTCTGTGTGTGTGTGTGTGTGTGTGTGTGTGTGTGTGTGTGTGTGTGTGTGTGTGTGTGTGTGTGTGTGTGTGTGTGCTGCACTGGGGCTCCTTTTTGGTCGCATGTCATGAGGGAAATTCATGTATTTGTTTTCTCCTTCTCGGTAACGCACTACAGCACTGAGCCTCAGGAGGGCTGTGTGGTTGCCTGGGGGGGCTCTAGATTCTACCTCATTTGCCACAACATCTGGTTAACAATCTGACTCACAGCTCTAACTGCTGAACAGAACAGTGCTCCATCTTGAACATGGAGATGGGTTTTTCAGAGTAAAAGAGAATTAAAAACAAAAACACAATGAACCTCTGTTCATTTGAATGCCTGCAGAGAAAGAAAGAGAGAGAGAGAGAGAGAGAGAGAGAGAGAGAGGAGTCGGATCAAGCTGTTCTGTCTAAATTGGCAATTCATCAGCCACGCTAACGAAAACGTGTGAAACGATATGATTTCTCAAATGCAAAGTTAATTGAACGCTTTTTTCAGTGTGTGTGAATCTAATTAAGCAGGGATGCTGCGTCAGACTCAAGGGAGAGCAAGCAGCCAGCTTGTTCTCACAGGGGTCCCTGGTGACGTGGCCATGCATGGTCTCCTTCGTTCGGCCCTCGATCTTTTGAAAGCAATACAGCTCTGAACAAACACGCGGATCAACAAGAGATGCAGCCGCAGTCCTCGAGATGAAATTTTAATTTCTCTCAGCTCATTTAATCCACATTAGCAACTGTTAATAAAGACGCCGGGACCTGGATTGTCTCTGACGTTTTGAGCTCTAAAACACAATTCATTAATGACAAAAGGTTCGATATCGATGAGCTTTGTCATTCCACCACGGCGGACATGCACGTATTCCAGCAAAAACATTTCTAGGTCTCCGGAGCATTTAGAAAGGCCAAACATTTTTCAGAAGGCTGTTTGCTGAGCTAGATATTGTTAAAATCGAGTAACGCTGATGGTCAAGCCCCCAGGCTTCATAGCAGCCATGACTTGGTCACAGGAGATCAATCGACCGTCTGGCGGGCACGCCACAAAACCTAGTGGCCACTCGTGGTACTGTTGTAATTTTCACTTGTAGTTCCTGCCCCAAAATTGCCAATGTAATTCCAATGGTGGAGTCTGTATTGTTCCTGGCCAAATGAGGTTGATTCCATGGTGACTGTGATGTTCTACAATTACCTAAAATATACAAATTCATGCCTTGGCCGTCGTAAAAAAAAAATGTCCAGATTGGACGTTAGAAGCATTTCTCTTCCCTCTGTAAAGCGCTGACGTCATGTGACAGAGTCGGAGCCAGCCGCGGGGCGGGAACGCGCAGGGATCGCATCAGCATGAGCGAGGCACTGAGAACAGTCATGGAAACCTTAGCAACCGTGCTAGACTTGGCCGCGTCAAAACCAGAAGTGCCGCAACAATTGAACACTAACGTAGATAAAATCATATCCTGTGTGCATTATAGGCCAGTACATGCATTACCCTTTTACATATTCTCAGTAATAGTTATAATATGGCGCTACAGTATACGGCAAGATCCTGAATGCAAGATGGCAATATAGGCCCACTAAAAATGTAATGATGATTAATTGATTTTAATGACGACTACGTTGCATAACAAATAGTTCATTATGACAATAAAGGCACTAATGTTGAAAATGATGAGGCTGTTATGATATGTGCTGTAAATTATGAGTGTGCCTAAGGTGATGGCGAAGTTTAAGGACAATGAAATTGAAGTGATAATTAATATTTGGCCGACTCAAGAGTTCAAATGAATAAATGATGACAGCTTTATCACACGTGTGGAAGAGCCACTTGATTTAAAGTATTAGCGCTATGCTCAACAGTTTGTAGAGATTCTGACAGGGTAGGTCAGGTGAGGGGAAGAGGTTGGTTTGTGGTTAGATTCTGATCTAGATCAACCTGATCTCTCCCCCAACTGGAGTAACTTCTTTATTACTTGTGTTGTTTACCCCGAAATGTACATTTGCAATGTTATGAGAACATTACAGAGCTGTCTCCTGCCCTGAAACAAAGCTGACATTTCTGGCATTAGGCATTCTGCCAGCTACGGTGATGCATATGTATTTATCTCTTCTAACGAGTAGACACACAGATCTCATCAAATGCTAGTCATGTGCATGTGTCTTTCTCAGCTGAATGGGTTGTCAAACAAATTGCTTGTTTACACGTGTGGAGGATGAAACATCATATCTCAGTTATTGAAGCATTTAGTCGGATAGGAAGAACATTTTAATTGTTTTCTGAAAACATGGCTTCAGTATAAAGCTGCCCCTCGGTTATTTCTCAGTGTGTTATTCCCCCAAAGTCAGGTTTCAAGGCTGCGTTCTTTTTCATTCTGCCTTACTTATCACCGAACCACAAACATTTGGCAATTAAGAGAGAGGTGCCTGGAAGGACAGATAGACTTTATCTTGTTTATTAGGCGAGGACGCCGGGTCCTTGTGCAGAGCCATCTCGGGGCCTTTTGGATTCACCAAGGATGAATAACACAGACGTTTCGTTCATCTGGAGACTCGGTGCTTCTGTAGTGATGCATGTTAAACGTTGTTTCTGTCTCCTTGCAGAGAGTGTGTTCAATTAACCACAGTCATGGCCAGACAGGGAATGAGGCTGTTTTTCTCACAGTCGCTTTCTCTCGATGCTGAAAGCCCTGTTTGACTCATTTCCGCCTCAGAACCAGACCCAACTAAACATTAGGCATATGATGATCAGATGCAAAAGCAGGATGCCATTTGATAGGCAACACCTTGAAGTTTTGTGTGGATGTGCTCAGATCATAGTTCAGAATAACACACTGCAGTACACATGACAAGGAGATAAAGTAATCAATAATTAAATTCATACTCAAGTTAAAGCAGAATTCGGGCCCAATTAAGGGCCTGTCCGGCTTAAGAGGTTTGGCACCATGTATTATTGAACCCTCTCTGTGGAAAGGCTCTTCTTCTACACTCTCCTCCTCTTCTCTTCTCTTCTCATTCTCTTCCTCATTAAGTCCCATAGGGCAACTCAAATGCTCTCCTTTCCAGAACATATAATATATTAGGTATGAAGCACGCCTCTTCCCTGCCTCCTAGTTGTTGATGTGATTTTCCAGCTGCTGGTTAGTATTGATCATTGTTCCACTGGGTCGTCTGGATTCAACTACTATTGATTTTACATCAGTTGTCACCCGCATCTTTAGGCCAGAGTGACTCTGTCTTCAGTCTCCGGTCTTCAGACGTATTCTGACACCCTAACGTGGGTGGATGTTGTTGTTCTTGTCATGTGTGGAAAAACAATTATGCTTTAAATACTCTGCCAAAGCTGGTTTACAGAGAAATGCAGCAAATCATTCCAGGCACTCTTAGCAGTGCCTAGCTACTGTACAACAGCCATTTTCAGTAGCCTTCAAATGGGAGCATCGTGGCTGCATAGTAAATTACAGTTTATAAATAACAGTACCTCACGCAAACAAACACACAGAGCAATACAGAATTTAGTCTATATTTGCTCTTTTGTGAGGTATTTTGTTTACATTTTGTGGGGAGAATTGAAGCGAATCCCATTCCTCACCATCTATTCATAGACTTTCTATAGTGTAGTGAAGCAATCACCGGTTACAGATACCAGTGCTGCCAATCAGAGAGAGAGAGAGAGAGAGAGAAGAAGGAGAGAGGAGGTTGTGGAGGAGAGGAGAGACGACAAGCCATCACTCTTGTCCTCGTTGTCTAATAGGTTCTGACACACCTCCCTGGGGTCTGCAGCCGGCTGGGTACACACTGTACACAACTAAATGGCCAGGCAACGTTAGCATGCACTTCCTTTTAACAGCCTCAACATGACAGGCAGAGAGACGTGTGTGTGTGTGTGTGTGTGTGTGGTGTGTGTGTGTGTGTGGATGGGTGGGTGTGTGTGTGTGTGTGTGTGTGTGTGTGTGTGTGTGTGTGTGTGTGTGTGTGTGTGTGTGTGTGTGTGTGTGTGTGTGTGTGTGTGTGTGTGTGTGTGTGTATGGGTGGGTGTGTGTGTGTGTTGTTCTGGAAAATACATTGATAGAACTGTGTGAAGAACATACACTTTCATATGACGGATACAACTTGTGTGAATACTGTGATTACATTTTCTCCCTGTATTACCACACCACACCTCTAAAAGTTCTATAGTCATTGTTTTGAGAAACGACGGATGATTACCATATGGATAGCGGTGGTTTCGGAGGGAGTGGTGGGGGAGAGCGAGAACAAGGGAACAGACCCATCTTGCCGACAGGAAGGTGGATAAGTATGAAATGTTGAACACCAATTGATCAGTAAGAAAGCGCCGATTGATCAGTAAGAAAGTCTCCCTTGGCGGCGCCTACCATGATGTTTCATCTGTATAAAAGATGATCGCCTCTTCAGACTTGCGCTGAACAGACCCCCGGATTTACATTGGGCTGCTGTTAGGCTCTTGTCTCTTGTTTGCAAGCAATAATAAATACCGGACTCAAATATTGTGGCTACTCAGGACTTTGTTTATTGAATTGTTTCTTGAGTGGTAAATCCTAGACATCCACCACAGTGTGTGTGTGTGTTTGTGTTTGATCAAAATGCATAGCATAAATCTCACACCGACACCGTACACATTCAACGTCAATGTCATATTCCCACACGCCAGCCAGTGCTGAAAGTCACATCAAAATTACCTGCATTTTTTCGGCCCTGAAGCACTTAAGTGCGTGTCATTTTTGTGTATCATACTTACAATAATAGCCACTATTTGTTATGTTTTAGTAGCTCTTATACAACGTGTTTGTCCATATCTACCACTCATATTAGACTACAGGAACATAATGTGGATGTTATGACTCCCATCAGCATGCTGTTTATTGGCAGATGTTCATCATACAAGCCGAGGCGCCTTGGATTGAAATGTATCTCAACACCACGGGAGTAACTACTTCATAGGGCTGCCATTTATTAATTACAGCCCTATATTACACTGTATAACAATGTTAGAGCTTGTTGATGTATTCGTAGCCTTGAAGCTTCAGAGGGCAGAGTCGACGAGGTGTAGTGGGAAGATCAATGCCCCTGAACCAGACCACTCCAGTCGTACCCGGGCTGCCAGACTGTGTGAGCGTGGCTGTAAATGGCTGTCTTGGGGACTGTGCTCTGCACTGAATCAATATCCAGTTAATTTCAGGCCACACTCGGATTCTCTGAAGGAGGCTCATGCCTGGGCCTTCACTGTCTGTCGATAATCAGGACACCTCCTGCTAAGACACCCTGGCAACATCCTAGGACACCAACGGAGATGGATGCATGGTCCTCTGTGGCTCAGTTGGTGGAGCATGGCGCGAACAATGCTTTGGTTGTGTGTTCGATTCCTGCTGGGACCATGTATACTGACAAATGTATGCGCTCTGCAATGTAAGTTGCTTTGGATAAAAGTGTCACCTAAATGGTGTCTATTTATACATATCCAGTAAACCTGGTTCAGACAACGTTGATTATGATTAGAAAAAGAGTTATTGAGTGAAGCATTATTGTTAAGCAATGAGTTGGCTTGATACTGTAGCTACAGGAGATGCCATTGTGCATAATATATTAATATGTGTAGTTTATATACATGTAATATGTTTGTATTTGTAGTGGTGCGGTAAGAGCATGAAGTATGAGAAACTAAAATATAGGACACTAAGCTCTCTTGAGAACACAAGGGGTCAAACATCTGCTTGAATGACATTGAGTTTATTTTGGCCCAGATACAGTTTTGATGATGATGATGGTTGTGATGGTGATGATGATTATGGTGATGATAATGATGGTAGTGATGATGATGATGATGATGATGATTATGGTGATGATGATGGTGATGATGATGATGGTGGTGATGATGATGATGATGATGGTGGTGATGATGATGATGATGGTGGTGAGGATGATTATGGTGATGATGATGGTGGTGATGATGATGGTGGTGATGGTGATGGTGGCGATGATGATGATGACGATGACGATGATGATGCATCAGTCTAACTATAATGTCCTCTCTTCTTCTTCTCCTCCTCCCCACAGTGTCACCAGACGCCGCGAACGACCACCGACGTCACCACCACCCTCAGGGATCAGAGGACTACGACGCAGGGAGATCCAGCAGCTCACAGAACCAGAGACCCCGAGGCTTCACCCCGGCCTTGATATTGACTTGCTTCCTCACGTTACTCTCCTTGTAAAGGAGCGTGACCCCTCTCAAGACTCAGTTCTTTTGTATTTTCCTGCATCTGGAAAATAAAGAAATAAAGAAATAAAGGCCCCTTCCCCCTCCCCCAACCACCCCCCCCCCCCCCCCCCCCAGCGGTTGTGGGTGAATGTCATGTACTGTATGGAGGCGCCCACGCCGGTGGACACGCAAGACACAGAAATGTGTCGTAACGGAAAGAGGAAAATCGATGGTGAATGAAAGCCGTCTACTGTGTCTTTGTGTGCAGTGACGTCTACAACGGAATAGGAGACACAGTAAAAATACTGCTTGTGTTCCAATAAGCATGCTGGGGTACTATGTAGAATGAAGCCATGTGTCGGCATTGGCTACGCTTTCTGGATGATATGCTAAAGTGTTTATTGGAACATATATACATTTATATATATATATATATACACTGAGATTTCTGTACCTGACATTTTGTGTCACTAACAACCTAATAATACTGAGATATTTAAAACGGCTAATGTCACTGCCGTGAATTACCCACTTCTCCTTTCAAAACCATGACAATTGAATAACCTAATTTTTTTTTATGATGTAAAAAAAAGTGAAATTAATTTAATCTTATTTCATCAGATAATATATTTGATGCTTATAACTATGTAATATGCTTTAGCACACTGTTGGCTATTACAGAATGGGAAAACGTTACGTTTATCTGCTTCTTCGGTTTTGTGTGGTATCATGTTGTTCTGTTTATGCTACAATACAGCTCCTCAAATGTCTTTTTAAAAAAGGAATCCTGTCGTTTATTTCATACTCGACGATGATTGACAGGCTTTGTCAACAACTATAGTCCTCATATAATAATATTATATATTATAATAATAAGGTTTATTTCTGTCTAAAGATTCACAGTCCTGTCTATCACTACGTGTCATACACCTTATACAGTCATCATGCATCAAATCCTGTCTGGAATTCATTCATTCAGATTTATTGAGTTGGTGATTCATGGGCAGATTTTCTCTTTTGATGACGCATTTTCACACTTTGAAGTAAATCTTTGTTTTTTTAGGTAAATCTTTGTTGTTCTGGAACGGAGGTCGATGGAGACATGTTTGAGGAGGTATTTTCCTGGTGTTTTCAGGATAACACTGGAAAATTTAAATGATGCTATTGAGATTTTAGTTTTTCTAGCAAATGCGTGATTTCATTTGAGGTAAAGTTTTCTGACCTGAATTTCCCCCCTTCCAAGTCCTAGTCTAGGTGTGTCCGCCTCTGTTTGTGCTCACCCCGGCACACAAGCACGGCACAGTAAGGTCTCTGTAAATACAGGGAAATTAGCGCCAACGTCAGTGTTTACGTTTCTTTGAAAATCGCCCTGTTTATAATTATGACACGTTATACCTGCTGGCCTTCAGGGAAGTGTTACCAGATTCATTTCATTAATACACAGTAATTGAGCACAGAGGTGAACCTGTAGTGACTCTGAGACCCTGAGAGAGTCGGAGGGAGGGGGAGAGGGAGGGAGGGAGGGAGAGAGGGAGGGTCAGAGAATGCACATGCTTCTCGATCTCGGCAACAGATTAGTCTCCCCAGGAGTCTATTATCTTCTTTCAAAGTCCATCCTTCACTGCTTTCACAGGTTGGGATGGGTTTTCTCCTGGAGACTCAGGTGTGAGAGAACCCACCCCCTTCGCCTCCTTTTCCTGGACTTCTCTGAATTACTGTTCTCTGAATGTGACCACGCTGAAGATGGTACTTGACACGGAAATGATTCAGTGTCTGGGATATATATATTTTTTATAGACAATCTATCTCAATTTGTCTCAACTGGAGACAGAATGAGTCCTTATCGTTGTTTGGAACATGTGGTGAGAATCACAGACAGCAATATGGTAATCGTTTGTCTCACAGATATAAGTGAACCAGTATGAATTACTGAGGTACTTTTCCTTACGAAAGTATTTTTTACGACAGTTTTTTCTCTTCTCTTAGAAGAAACCCCGCAATGCACATTCCTACAATAGCTCCTGCTGCATGATCTCAGCTTGTATAAAAGTCCAATTACAGTTCAAATGGATGAGTTGAATTTTCTGGTAAAAAAATACTTTGTTCCCGAGGTGAATCAATGGATAGTTTGAACTGTTACATTTGTGATCTTTTATCTTTCCCATTCTTAAACAAGTCCCTAGGGGTCATTCCTATGGAGATGAGTACACACTGCATATATGAATTAATTTCATGGTCTCACCCAGGGTCCTTCCTGCTTCACTATGAATTCCCACCATGACTCGAATGTGCTGCCTCAGCTCCGATGATAGCATTTGGCTGAGACAGGGTTCGGTAATTCCAGGTACTCCTGGAAATACTTTGTTATTGCAATTGAAAGTACAAACAAATACTGTATACTTCAGAAAACACTATTCGGTGTGGGTTCAGTTTGAAAACCAACCTGTTGTGTACTGGGTTGTACTGTTGTGTACTGGGTTGTACTGTTGTGTACTGGGTACGGTGGCAGCAAGACACCTAATGGTCATTGCCAAGCACAAATGTCACCAACCTTGAGGCCACAGCAGTCACAACAAACCTGGGGAGGCTCATGGAGGCAGAAATCGGAGGACAGGCTTATTGTAAAATAAGGATTCCTCATTCCATTCCGTGCATTACAATGAGCCCGTCCTCCGATTTCTGCCCCCACCAGCCTCTACTGCAAACACAAACCACGACACCATTCCCTTTTCTATCCTCCCCTTTTAGTTTTCAAGCTGTTAGCCTTTCTCTGAGGTGTGAGAAAGGGAAAAACAGGCCCATCAATATTGGGTTTTCCTGCTGTCTGCCCCTCCACTGGGCTAAGTGCCTCAATTTACCCCCAGTCCTGCTTTCAGATATTAGACCAGGGCTGCAACGCAGGTTTCCCAATAAACTGACTGAGCCAGCCTCCCAGCAGACAAAGCCACGTCCTTTTCTAGATCTCAGTTTTACCTTACAGTGTGGTACTGCTATTGCAGTCCTTATCCTTATTTCCCAGAGGATGGATATATTTATGCAGACACACAAATATATCTTTGGAGCTAGTGTGAGTGAGAGCAGACAGGGACAGAAGGGGCTGCTGTTAAATGACAACAGGATACAGTTAGACATTTGCCTTTTCAAGAATTCAAGATGGCAGCTGTCGGGGGTTTGAAACTGTGCATCAGAACAGGTACAGTGTGTGTTTGTTGTGAGCATATGGTCATAATCAATGTGGTTACTGACACTTCAGGAGGCCGTCTGTAATTCAACTATTCATCTGGCTTCTCCCCATGTCAAACGTTACCATGGTTTCGAGATGGAGTTGGTTAAGATCGGATCGATCCATTTGAAACCCACAGGAAAGGCAGTAAAGAAGGAGAATTAACTCTCAATACAGTACATTATTATTGCCGAAATGTGACTAGACACACGCACCTCATGTTAAGACTCCCGAGGAGAATTTAGTTTATTGACTGTCATGTATTGCTTTTTTGCATCCGTTATACAACAATATCATTATGTGAGGTTCTCTGAATTAATTAGCTATGTCTATACTGCACTGTATGATGAGGGAAAATGGTCTTTTTTTTAAGCAGGGACAGGAGCTCATGCCTTCTCTCTAACACTGTTCACTCAGTGGAAGTTGGTGGAGGTAGAAATCGTGACACCGCTCCTAATTCCATCCCATGCATTCCAATGAGCCGTCCCACGATATCTACCTCCACCAGCCTCCCCTTTGCTGGAGCTAAACATACCTCACAACTCAGAACACTCAGAAGAAACCCCGCAATGCACATTCCTACAATAGCTCCTGCTGCATGATCTCAGCTCGTATAAAAGTCCAATTACAGTTCAAATGGATGAGTTAAATTTTCTGGTCAAAAAATACTTTGTTCCCGAGGTGAATCAATGGATAGTTTGAACTGTTACATTTGTGGTCTTTTATCTTTCCCATTCTTAAACAAGTCCCTAGGGGTCATTCCTATGGAGATGAGTACACACTGCATATATGAATTAATTTCATGGTCTCACCCAGGGTCCTTCCTGCTTCACTATGAATTCCCACCATGACTCGAATGTGCTGCCTCAGCTCCGATGATAGCATTTGGCTGAGACAGGGTTCGGTAATTCAATCATAACACACACATCTAAACAATGGCTATTGTTTCTGTTTATCACTGTGATACGGTTGTGTATTGAAGTAGTGTGATGTGTGTATGGTCCCACTCAGTTTGGCTCACACTGTTCAGTCGTCACCCCTCCTCCATCTCTCTCTCTCTCTCTCTCTCTCTCTCTCTGCTCCATCTCTCTCTCTCTCTCTCTCTCTCTCAGCTCCATCTCTCTCTCTGCTCCATCTCTCTCTCTC
>NC_139673.1:1483639-1493639 GCF_951799395.1 Argentina silus | reverse complement strand
TATTTACACTATCCTATTTTCACTGAGTCGAAACCGCGCTTTGTGAGCGGTGAAGGGCAAGGAAAGACTTTGAGCGCTCCAATGCTTTGAGGGGGGTACATATAGGACCACCCAGGACAACACTGAGAGAGGGGAAGGACACTGAGAGAGGGGAAGGACACTGAGGAGAAACCAAAGGCACAGGACTACCGTACCACTCGTACCGTGTAGCAACATTGATTTGCTGGGTTCAGTGGAAGAGGCATTGCTACGGTAACAGCAGTCACATCGAGAACACATCCAAGAGTACCAAGTGAACTTCACCGTACGAGGCGACGGAGACCCATTACCCCGTGACCCTAATCTCAGATCCCAGAATGCCTGAAACAAAGGCAAACGTGGCGCCTTTGAATTTCTTTTTGTTTACTACCCTGAGTTTGGACATTTCACATTTTGCTTTATCCAATATTTATACACATAAATAATTGTACAGACAGAAAAGCAGATTTATAATGAATAATTCCTATTCAGCTGCTGTGAAGCTGTTTCATGTTATGTCCCCATTGAAGTTGTCATCTGAGAATGAATAAATTGATGTTTGTTACACAGCATGGGGAACGAAGTCAACACTGGTATTGAGTTTATGATGACACTCCTGGTGTATCCTGTACTTTTGTGCGGAGCGGCCTGTTCACTGATGTTGTTCATTTGCCAGTTGTTATTGAAATAATAGAGGCGTTTCAAAGGCATATCTGTCAGCATACCATTTGACTGCATGTTTCAAACAGTTAGTAAACTGCAAAAAACGACTTTTCAAAAAACGACTTTTTACGAAAACGACTTTTTATAGACGCCATTTAGCTGACTTTGGATTTTATTATTTTAATGTTTTTTTTATGGTGTAGGCCTACTATATGAATGTTTAGAAGGCCATGTGAGACTATAATGCTTCATAAGGGTTTACTTCAAGTAAAGTGCTTCTTTTTTTTCTTTTCTTTTTTTAAAAATATATTTTTAGGGCATTTCTGCTTTATTGGGACAGAGATAGTAGAGATTGACAGGAAGGATGGGTGAGAGAGGAGGGATGACATGCAGGGTATGTCGATGGCCGGAACCGAACCAGGAACCTTGCAATGATACGGTATGTGCCTTAGTGTGCTACGCCACAAAGGAGTGTTACATGTCTTCTTAACCCCATTCGTGACACATGACTCTGATATAGAGGGTTGTACTGGTATGCTGATTCAGTCACAGCTCATGTTCCTGTGGAGCTGGTGTTTTTTTCAAGGCTGGTGTGGGAGCCAGAGGGTACAGAAGGTCTCAGTAAAGGGAGACTCATTAGTCTAATTTTGTGCTAATTTTGTGCTGGTGTTTACCGCAGCGTGTTTGTGTTTACTTATTTGTGTTTACTTCAGCGATTTGAGGAATAACGTGGCGTTAAAAAGGAGAAAGGGCACCGGGGCTAGTCAGCCTCAGCCGATCCTCAGGACGGGGTTGAAAAATACCAGGAAATTCTGTGACAAAATGCATATTTAGGGGCGGATCAGTACTCAGCCGGTACCGTCGACTTCATGAATATCCCTGATGAGTGGCCTAAGGTCATCATTAAATCTCCTATCAATGCTTTTCTTTTCATCCTTTAAAACACTCACCTGCGACTACCTCCATTATTAATGAGGAAAATCTGCATTCTCCCCATAACTTAATACCAAAAGTTGAGAAAAAGTGTTTTTTCTTTTTTTTTTAAATATGCCAAAAGACAAACTTTTGAGCTAAGGTTACTTACAGTACTTCTCTCTTCATTGTTCTAGTGCAGGCGCAGACCTGTTCATATCTGGTTTGCGTCTGTCACATTTACAGTTGTTCTACCTTCCGTTTGTTCCTGTGGCATTGTGAAACGTGGGAAAGCGAGCTGGCGTCAATCAGATCATAATTCCACTCCTGTGGAGAAATTCAACGTCAAGTCAACTGACAGAAAACAGCCAAAGTAACTTGCTAACTTGCTTTAAATATTCATAGGGCACAGTGAATAACATCATGGATATTTCATGCTGACAGCACTTAATGTACAGTAATAATTAATACACGGTCATATATACACATATAGACAGTATATACTGGAGAGTACTGGGGCAGCATTCTCAAACGTCAGTCATCAAAGGAGTCAGTTATTTTTCTAATAAATTGTTTATTTGCACCCCTTCATTATTTTCTGTATACAAGAACGAGTAACAAAACCCAAATATGCAATCCATTTTAGTCTTTAAAAAAAATAAAATGGTAAGGCATGTCTGCTTGTACGTCGATCAGCTCCAACCCCTAGTAGCTTAAAGCAGCGTGCTCTGGCTAAAGCTTCACACCCCTACATGTGACCTCCATAGCTTTTTATCCTCACTTCATGTTGTGCCAAATTAAAAACAGAGTACCTCCTTTGCATGGCTTTTTTTGGGAACACGTAGTAAAAGTGCAGCGATAGATTGAGGAAAAAAAAGAAAAAAAAGAAAAGAAAAAAAAGAAAGAACCTTGAATGGAACCTCTTGAACCTCTTCTGGAAAAGGTTTGGAAAAGCAGAGTTCAAACGTTGCACATACGACTCATGTCACTGCCCTCCAACCAAACAAGATCTCCCACTTCGACTCAACTAAAGTTGATTTCATGAATCCTTATATAAAAGCCACACATTCAGACGAAAGAAGTAGAAGTTAACGTAAATTAAAAAACAAAACAAAAAAAATACACATCATCAGCCATAGAGAAAAGTTTTAACACTTAAAACATTTCAGACAATAATAATATCTCTGACCACAACAACAGCAAAGGATGCTGGGAGAGAGAGGCAAGGCAAGGCAGTGTGGGATTGAGGGTATACATCCCTCTGTTCTCTCTCTCTGAGAGGACTGTTGTGATGTTTGTGGCGATAAGCCCTTTAGGGACACTAACCCTACCACTCAAGATAAGACGGCTCTTTTTCCTCTCCCCCCCCCCCCCCCCCCCCCCCCCTCCATTTCTTTTGGCTTTCATTTACAGAAGACAGAAAGCTCCCCCCCCCCCCTTTCTGTAATTCAAACCTCTCCCCTTCACAGTCGTTGCTCTCGAAGGCAAAAGTAGGACTGTTGGAAGAGCTCTCTCTCTCTCTCGCGGGGGTGTTCAACCTTTTCCATGACTTCCCTTCCTGCCTACTGAGTTTCTCATTTCCAGAACCGCTGCGGTAGTCTTTCAGCCTTGCAGTGCCCTGCCGTAAAGAACGGCAACATCTGAAACCACCACCCCGCCATCTCTCCCTCCCTCCCTCCCTCCCCCCCCCCTCCCTCCCTCCCTCCCTCCCTCCCTCCCTCCCTCCCTCCCTCCCTCCCCCCCTCCCTCCCTCCCTCCCTCCCCCCTCCCCTCCCTCCCTCCCTCCCTCCCTCCCCCCCTCCCTCCCTCCCTCCCTCCCTCCCCCCTCCCCTCCCTCCCTCCCTCCCTCCCTCCCTCCCTCCCTCCCTCCCTGCCTTCCTTCACATCACACCACGTCAGTCATCATTTCTACTCCATGCTTCTGACTCTCCATCATTATAGTTCTAGAATACCTACGGAATATCACTGTCTGCAATACACTGTAGGATTTGTTCTGGAATTAATCTTTATATGAGATATCTTCTGTTAGCGTAGAGTGAAAAAATAAAATTCAGTGCCATAAATGAAATATAGATTTATCACTATGATTATAATCTCTACTGTAGCAAGATCACTGTCTTTTTAGACATTCCCCAATGTCTGTTTCATGTAAAGATCTGACTTTTAACGATTAACTATTTCAACATACCATATAGATCATTAATTACCACTGGTACCTTTGATTTTCAGAGCCCTAATAACTTCAGGCAAATGAACAGGGACAGTTCCATCCACTTCAAAATCGTCTACATCAAAGTGTGGTTCATACATTCTTGTTGCCCTCTGTCCAATAAAAACTATCTGGGATAGAGATACTTGATTTGTAAACATTTCTAGGGATTTTCATGATGAAATATACTCTGTCCAGGCTTGACAGTGTCATCAAGCACAGCGCTGTGTTGTTCTTAAAGAAACAATGTAGCAAAACCACAGGGGAGCATGATTTATATTAACACAAAGCAAAGGTGAGAAGAGAAGAGAACGTAATCACAGCAACAGAAAGAGCTGACAGACCGCCTACAGCACCATCATGTACAGACACACCGACCCGGGGTGAGCAGGTACACACACATCAAACTATGCGATTATAAAACATATATGATTGATACAATATGCAAGGCTGCCATTAAGCTGACAGATTTGGGTCTACCGAATATGTACCGTAGCAACAGAATACCCTCTGGAAATATGTTGAACAGTTAGCATGTTAGCAATATGAAATGTCATGTGATTGTACTGTGTGTTACCTTTGAATTAGGATTCAGAGGGCGGGCTTGAATACTCTCTCAAGTACAATGCTCAAACTTTATACAGTGTTGACTGCATTATGACACATGATGGGAATGGTTGGGTAATTTTTTTTTCTCAGCTTATCAATATGAAAAATGTCCTAGTTATACATGATAACTGATTGACAACAATAAATTAGCGATTGGACTTAAACTGGAGTAAAAGGAAGCCTTTTAGCCATGAGCAAAAAAAAAAGAAAAAAAAAGACAGTACCTTTCATGAAAGAGATAACTGCTTAAAGGGCAAATACAATAAAAAAATGTTTAGGAAATATAAATAGATTCTCTTCATCTTCACTCTCTATGGGAAGGAAGAAGACAGCAAATGTTTCCAGCTGTTTTTAATTACACAACCGGCGCCAACTAAAAAGATCTGTGCAAAATAAGTTCTGGTAGTAAGACATCGGTACTTCATTAGTTGAACAAATGTGAGTCTGCAGCGTGTGCCTTGGGAGAAGCTGTAGCTGAAGCCATTACAACACAACAACATAAACTCCATACCAGTGACACGGCATACATACTACGCAGTGTGATCCAGGTACGGTATCGTACGGTACAGCCTGCCTAAAAAAAAAAACGGGCGAAGCTCAGACGTTAGTTCACACCTATGACCTAGTCATGCACACTCACAGTGGAACATGTTCTTGTTCTCTGTACTGAGGGAGGATTTACTGAACAAAATGGACCTGGGGTGGGTGGGTGGGGGTCGGGTGGGGTGGGTGGGGGTCGGGTGGGGTGGGGGGGTGCTCCTTTTTTTCTTTTTCATTTTCATTTTTTTCTTTAAGGGGTTTCATAATTCTGCTTGTATAAAAGAAAGGAAAAATAGAATCTCATGTATCTCTTATAGTAAGTAAATTCGTCGAAAGAACATATTTTAAACATGTTCGCGTCACGTACGCTCTCGAGGGGGGGGGGAGAAAAAAAAGCATGTTCAGAAGAGACAGACCAGTTCTGGGGAATCGAGGAGAAAGCCGTTTTTGTTTTGTTTTTGTTTTGAGATTTGAAAGCTGCTTCAGTGATGGTGGCACCAGCCAAGCATTCTTTGGGACAAGCAGGATGCAGCACTCTCTCTCTCTCTCTCTCTCTCTCTCTCTCTCTCTCTCTCTCTCTCTCTCTCTCTCTCTCTCCCTCTCTCTCTCTCCTGGGTACCATTCTCACTTCTCTGTTGGGGGGGGGGCGGGGGGGGGGGTTCTTTCCAATCCAAAGGTTCTTGCTAGTCCTGTCCGGTTAGGGTAAGGGAACGCTACCAGCAGGAGAACTTGCTGTCCGGGTGTATAAGAGTAGGTCCTTGGTGGCCTGGATGCTGATACAGTATTATCTCCGTTGCGTGTGCAGTGCCAGGAGGGTGAGGGACAGAGCAGCCAGCAGCAGTAAGGAGGGTCCGGGTGGATGTGGGCTGGCTGCCACCGCGGCTCTTTCGTCACTCCTGTCCGCGCCCACCCTGGGCGTGTCTGTGCCCACGAACACAAACTCTGTGGTGCAGCTGTCTGTGCAGCCGCTGCCGCTCCCAGAGCCACTCCCCTCGTCACCTGGAAGTACACACACACACACACACACACACACACACACACACACACACACACACACACAGATATAAGAGTATGAACACGTAGACACACACACACACACACACACACACACACACACACACACACACACACACACACACACACACACATCGTTCACACACGACTCAATAAAAGAGGCCCAAGACAGCCTCAAACCGCACATTTCCCAAGCAGTCATTTCCTGCTCACAGCGTTAAACCATGCAGTTTAGGGGGCAGATATGATCTTAAACGGTTGTCTCGTACGTTGTCAATAAGGGGCCTTCAGGAAGCGAATGGACAGTGACTGCCTTGGCAGTTCATACAGATACATCTCCATAGCTACGCTGCTGCCTGACTGTCTGTCATCGTCTGTGTTGTCACAGCCAGTGTTATTCAGTTTCCTAATGATGTCTGTCTCGCTTTCCCCCGCGACGCAGCGGGGTCCGCCAATTCCCCGTGATGGAAGCTGAGCTGAGCTGAGCTGTGTGTGTGTGTGTGTGTGTGTGTGTGTGTGTGTGTGTGTAAGGCCAGAGGTGTGTGTATGTGTGGGAGTGTGCGTGTGGTGAGTGCATGCGTGTGGGCGTGCATGCGTATCTGCGTGTGTGTGTGTGTGTGTGTGTGTGTGTGTGTGTGTGTGTGTGTGTGTGTCTGGGTATGCGTGCGTTTGTGTGCTGGGCTGCTGGGGTTTCAGGGTGACAGGAGAGATCTTATTTCCCTGACGGGGATCGGCAGTGGCAGGTCTAGACTGTGTGATGCTGTTTGCCCGACGCCATGCTAGGATTAATGGAGCCTCTCTGTGAAGCAGCGAGCGGCTGTGTGTCTGTCTCCCACAACGCAGACTGAGCTGTCTGACTGTCTGTGAAGCAGCGAGCGGCTGTGTGTCTGTCTCCCACAACGCAGACGCAGACTGAGCTGTCTGACTGTCTGTGGAGAATGATGCTGAGAATGGTGCTGTAGAAACCTATGGACCCATTCCAAATCTATGGACTGGCCCCTATGAAGGAAATGGAGATATGGACCGATTCCAAACCTGTGGACTGACCCCTATGTGATGGATAGAAGTCTATGGATTGATTCCACATCTATGGACTGACGCCTATGTGATGGATAGAAGTCTATGGACTGATTCCAAACCTATGGACTGATCCCTATGTCCCTATGTGATGGATAGAAGTCTATGGACTTATTCCAAACCTATGGACTGATCCCTATGTCCCTATGTGATGGATAGAAGTCTATGGACTGATTCCAAACCTATGGACTGAGCTATTCTATTCTATTTGTTTATGAATCTATTATTATTATTTTCCGTTTGATTCTATTCTGAGTGACTTACTGGAGTCTTGAAAGTAGATGTCATTGCCATTGTAGGCGTTTTTCAGCTTGTTGGTCATGACCCTCAGAGCCATGATCTGCTGGCGTATCAGCGTGTCTGGTCTAGTGATGTCCACCTCCACCTCGGGGTTGTTCAGCTGGTTGGTCAACCCGTCCTTCACAACCTCAGGGAAGTACCTGAGAGAGAGAGAGAGAGAGAGAGAGAGAGAGAGAGAAAGAGAGAGAGAGAAGGAGGGAGAGGGAGAGAGAAAGAGAAAGAGAAAGAGAGATTGAACTAATAAATTAACTCATGAATTCATTAATGAACTAATGAATTAACTCATGAATGAAGTCATGAATTATCCAATACATTCATTAATGAACAGATGAATGAACGAACGCGATCGTTCATCGATCCGTTGGGAAACCCTCCCTGTCCACGGCGCCATCAAAATGAACGTCACACGGGCCTTGTTTTGTTATGAGGGAGTGAGCCGTTCACGACCAAGCATACTGTTGTTTTAGACACATACATCTCCCCCCGATGTCACTCAGGGGAAAAACATCATAAGGCTGAATCTGATTTGTATAGCGTGAAGTCGCTTGCGGCAAATCATTAGGTGATTTGTAAGACATGCAGTGAGGAGCGGTAGAAAGGCACTCAGAAGTCTGCTCAGAGTGGCCATAAAACCCTACTGTATAATCAAACTAGACAGGCCCATTAAATACCGTCCCACACTCCCTCCTGCGCCTTGCTAGCTAGCGACGTCTGTCAGGGTACAGTGTGTGTGTGTGTGTGTGTGTGTGTGTGTGTGTGTGTGTGTGTGTGTGTCTGTGTGTGTGTGTGTGTGTCTGTGTGTGTGTGTGTGTGTCTGTGTGTGTGTGTGTGTGTGTGTGTGTGTGTGTGTGTGTGTGTGTGTGTGTGTGTGGGAGGGCTGCTGCTGTATTTCCCAGCACGATCCCTCAAAAACTGTGTATATGTTCCTCCAGGGACATGTCCTTAATGTTCAGGAAAGGGGGGAGAAGGGGGGGGGGGGGGTGGGGGTGGAGACGAGAGTGGGAGGTTTGGGGGCGGGGGAGTGAGGGGGGGGGGGGGGTTGTTTGTACATGGTGACAGAAGGGGGAGAAGACTGGTACTGATGCAGTACACACTATCATTTTAGGATAAGCCATTTCCATGTATGATGGCCAGGATGCTTATTGTACGGTAAAAGTAAATACTTCAGGGGCTAAAACTCTACAGATGAGGTCACTCACTTTCCAGTATTACTGTAGGTGTATTACAAGTTTTGTAATTACAAAGTATTACAAGTTTTGCAGTATTACAAGTAGGTAGAATTAGAACGGCCGACATAGATATCTCTCAGCTCTGTGGGGAAATCAATGGGAATCACGATCCTCTCACATTCTATCTGGGCTGATTCACATCAAACTTGTATTATTTAGGCAATCTACTTACCTCGCTAATTTAGAGCAGTGGGGTGGAGAGGAACTGGCACAAACAGGGACATTTAACAGATCTTTTATGACACCATCTGGTGGAATTATCACTGGGGGAGGGAGAGAGAGAGGGAGGGAGGGAGGGAGGGCGGGAAGGAGCAATGGGGTGAGGTGGTTTCCTGCCAGGTTTTCTGGCTCGGCGTTAAAGACAGGAGGCAGATGTCCGTATGCAGAACGCCACGCTGCGCTGCGGTGACCAGGGAGCGACAGGGATGTGTTCACTAGCGGCTGGAGGTTGGAGCAGCTTGAAGAGGCGCGGGGTACGCTAGCTAATCTGTGGCGGCCAGGGACACGCGTGCGTCTGTGGCGCCTGCAGGTCGTTTGAGCAGGCTCTACTCCCAGCTTTATGGGAGGCAGGTCCTTGGAGCGTCAGTCGATGCTGCTCTGCAGCAGCTTCACGTGCATTTCGTTTCATTAACAACCTAACACGCTAGAAACACAGCTGTCTGACGCTCTCTTCTGAGTGTGTTTTATTTGTCGGAATCTCTTGTCTTTCACTGGGAGCCTTCATTACCATTATAGAGGCGTCACAGAGTCCTTACTGTGGCCCCTGAGGGTAGGGCTACGCTATCAGCTACATTTTATAGCATTTCACTTAGAATGTACTGTACCGGGGCGCTTGGTGACGTAGCACACTAATGCGCGTACCACGTAATCGCAAGGTTCCTGGTTCGATTCCGACCCTCGACATATCTCGCATGTCATCCCTCCTCTCTCTCTCTCTCTCTCTCTCACCCATCCTTCTGGTCAATCTCTACTGTCTCTATCCCAATAAAGCAGAAATGCCCTAAAAACATATATTTTTTTTTTAAGAATGTACTGTACCATGGCCTGGGGTGGTCCAGTGGTCTAGATAACCTTTAAGAATGTACTGTCATGGTCCCCTGTGCACACCGCTGACTCATGGATGGAGGCAGAGCCTTGCCCCCTGAACCAGGCGCTGTCAGGGGCAGAGATGGAGTAGCTGGGCCCCCTCACCTGCCCTTGGCGTGACTGTTCCAGCACTGCTCCTCATCCGGCTCCGTCAGCTTGTCCTTCACACAGATGTCGTCCGGCAAGTTGGACCAGAACTTCTTCGACTGCTTCAGCTTCTCTTTGATGTCAATGACCTGCAGTAGAGAAACGAGGAGGAGGTGTTGGGGGTGGAACTATGATGAATATGGCCAGATGGGATCTGCTGAGAGGCTTTCTCATAAGTCTCTCTACGTGCAGTGAT
>NC_139673.1:1458639-1473639 GCF_951799395.1 Argentina silus | reverse complement strand
TACCTTTGCTATAAATTACCAGTGTATTATATATTACATAAACTCACTGTCCTTTTCTAAACTCCATACACACACAGATATTACAGATGCAAGACACAATGCACGCTTTCTGCAATGACGAAACACCTTCAACAAAACAATTTCTAAATCCTATGAATCTAAATCTAAATCTATCCGTCATTCAAGTATATAGGCTCACCACGGGGGAGAGATCTGTGAGATATCTGCCTGATTTCCCCCAACAAATAGACTCTGTGGACACGTCAGAGTCTCTCACTCATAGACAAGGATGATGAGAAAATCAGACTATATTGGATGAGACAGGATCGGATCCCTATTCTCCTCAGGCAGCCCGGGTCTCTGCAGATTATCAACAGCGATTTCACACTCCATAGAACTCTCATTTGGCCCACTGCACTACCACTGCCACCGCCCGCACAGTCCCTTTGAAAGCACCTACAATGCAGTGTGTGTGTGTGTCTGTGTCTGTGTGTCTGTGTGTGTGTGTGTGTGTGTGTGTGTGTGTGTGTGTGTGTGTGTGTGTGTGCGTGTGTGTGTGTGTGTGTGTGTATGTGTGTGTGTGGAGGGTGAATGGGGGCAAGTTGAGAGTTTGCCTTGGAGGAGGAGATGAATGATTGAACCAGATCGAAAGTCGAGGGGATATTATGGAGCAGTCGTGGAAGCAGAGAGGGAGGAGAGAGGGTGCCCTGTTCCCTAGAGTCGAGAGAGAGAGAGAGAGAGAGAGAGAGAGAGAGAGAGACAGAGACAGAGACAGAGAGAGAGAGAGAGACAGAGACAGAGACAGAGAGAGAGAGAGAGAGACAGAGAGAGAGAGAGAGAGACAGAGAGAGAGAGAAGAGAGAGAGAGAGAGACAGAGAGAGAGAGAGAGACAGAGACAGAGAGACAGAGACAGAGAGAGAGAGAAGAGAGAGAGAGAGAGAGGAGTTGAGAGAGGAGGATATGGGTCCATCTACAAAGGGGGAGAGAGGGGAGGAGGAGCACCACTGAGTTGGTTGGCAGGAGGATGAATGAATGGATTTGCGAGAGGAGGACATGGATGGAATAGTAAGAGGAGCTCCTCCTGCCTCCTGGGGGCACGGAGGAGTTCATGCAGATGTGATCCTGATGGATCTGAGGAGAAGAGGGGAGACATTAGGATGCAACACCGGCCTCTGGCTCTCGGGCCTGCAGGGCCACAGGGGGGAGCAGCGCAGTTCAATTATGACACATTAATCTACCAAAATGCTTTGAATAACAATAGTGGAGGTACAGTATCACCACTTCAAGTAATACACCACCGCCGCTTTGTAATAAAAGGATCCCTTGTATTTAATTCACAGGAATTAAATACAAGGGATCTACTAATAGAATGTACTGCAGCCGTCAATGACACAGTAACTCTTCCGTTTATTCATCAGGAAAACAACGGTTCTACCTTTTTCCCCCTATGGCCTCTCCATCAGGGGAGGCTGGTGGAGGTTGAAATCGGAGGACGGGGCTCATTGTAATGCACAGGTGGGTGACAAACACACGTGTTTGATGCCGTTCCTCGTTCCGTTCCGTGCATTACAGAGAGCCCCGTCCTCCGACGTCTACCTCCACCAGGCTCCCCTGCTCTGGTAAAGGGTCTGCGTCCTGCATGATGAACTGTCTGCGCCGCGCTGTAAGTCACCACCCTGTCTTAAGCCATGTTTTTCATTTCCAACATGTACAGTACAGTCCGTTCTGCTCGTTTGACTTTATTGATTATTAAATTGTATCCCTCTAATCTCTCCATGTGAAACTTCACTTAGCACCACAGTAAAACTCCCTCCGCGGGGGGAGAAATTCCTTTGGCCCGAGAAATTAGAGTCAAAGTGCTTTCATCTCTGCTTTGCCAGGACGTTGTAAAAAAAAAAGAAATACCTCAACAATCCACCGTCTCCCGTCTCGCCGCGGTTGTTATCGTAGCAAAGACATTATCTGAATGTGCCCAGTAGCACGAGTTAGCATCCCAATAATAAAACGCTAGCCTGACTGCCTGATCCACGGTCCCTTGTGCCACAGTGGCTGTTATCGGAGCAAAGACATCAGCTGAATGTGGCCAGTAGCATGAGTTAGCATCCCCGGAATAAAAAGCCAGTTCTGACTGACTGACTGGGGGTTTTCTTTACCCACTGATCCAAACAGTAATTGTGTGGCTTCGGGAGAGGAAGAACAGAGGGGAAGGGAACGTCTGAATGCTTAGACTCCATTAAGCTGTAACTTAAACCATCCGGTGGAATGTCTCTCGGTTCTAAAATGATTTGGCTCCAGCGGTCACAATTGGCAGTTGTTACGGCCGGGCCTACGCTGTGTGGATATTGAGACGGAGAGTGCTCTGCCTTCTACGAGCGGCACTTTCCTCTCCCTGCCAACCACATCCTCGTTTTTCATCGTGTTTAAACATCGAAAAGTGCAAACATCTAACTATTAATTGTCACTGGAAAAGGTGATACAGAACAGCAAGTGAAAATAGACGTGAGCGTGATCTGTTTGGTGTGAAACGGAGGAAAGTGGCATGATTAGATGCAAAAGTGTTGTTAATTTGACACGTTTTTTTTACATCCTGACACATTGATGCATTTGTTGTCTGTGACTCTAATTCAAGGCTGACACAGAAAGAGCGTTAACAAATGTGAAATGAGGCATGAACACAGTGCAAGCTGGACAAATTAGCATTTCGAACTAAACTTAGACAGGACTAACAAGGCATTGTTCTAAATTGGACAACACTCAAATTGCCCATGATTGGGCTCTGTGAATATAGAGAATGACCATTTTAAAATTGGCTCTCTGTAATTCCATGGTTTTAGGGCCATAACACAGTATGAGGCAGAACCCAGCAGGGGTATACAGCTGTGCAGCAAGACCTGTTTGTGTACACATGCATCATAACTCCCATAAGTAACTCAAGTTGATATTCACAGCATAAATGTGCCTTTTGGAGGAGTGCAGTAAGAACTTGTGACAAACACAAACATGGGGGCGGGGGGGGTGCTTGCATGGCAAAAAAAATCACTGTTTAAAATTGTTTGTTTGAATTACAGAATTGTCTTACATCTAGCAGAATTGTCTTACATCTAGCAGCAGGGAGTGGGAGGAGCTCCTGTGACGCTCATTAGCCTTTGATTGGGACCTTGATTCAGGATTCAGGCAACGAGACGAGGCCATCCCTGCCCACTACAACCATCCCTGCCTCAGTAATGTGATTGTATCGGAGGCTATCGTGTCAGAGACTCTCAGGATGATACAGCGTAACGTCGTAAAGGGAGAACCATGCCTTGGGGCAACGTTGGAGGAAACAGTGAACAGTGAACAGTAAACAGGTCTTGTTTCTCGCATCATTAACATGCTTTACTTTTACCTTAATTAAGCCTGCAATGGAAGAGTCATATCACCCAGAATGTCATTCGAATCACATTAGCGACATCCAAACAGCAACATCACCACAGGGGGAAATAAGAACAGAAGATATATGGAGGGGGATAGTATGAAGTCTAACCCGGCAGCACAGCAAACGCCATCAATTGTGCTTAAATGCTGACCTGAATGCATGTAAATATATGCTGCCGCCTAGTAGATCAGCAGAGGCGGTCCGTCTCCACATTTCACTGTGAGTAATGATAAGAAACAGGAGGAGGGCAAAGACTTGAGGGGGGGATCCACAAGACAGATGAGAGAGGCAAGAGAAGAGGAGGAATGGAAAGAGAGGGAAGGTAAGAGGAGGAATGGAAAGCTTACGCTGTGTTGCATTGTCCTCCAGACAATCCTCTGGGAGCAGCAGAAAAACAGAAGAACAGGAATTTTATTGAAAAAAAAAGAGAGAACGAGAGAGAGAGAGAGAGAGAGAGAGAGGGAGAGAGAGAGAGAGAGAGAGAGAGAGAGAGAGAGAGACATAAAACATATACCATGAGCGGAACGTGATATAAATGCATTAGTCAGGAAACCAACAGTCACCACAGCATCTGATAAATAGTCCTGCTGAGATATTAAATCCCCTGCCTCCTCTCACGTGATATTAAAATGGCGCCTTCAATCTAAATGCGTTATAACAATCTCCCTGCGTTGTCAGGGAAGGGGGCTAATGTTACACTAATTGAATGAGAAAGCTGGATTTCTCCAGGAGTGGTAACTCATTGGTCTCAGCCTGGCAACCATATTAAAAATGCACTCTTAAACCATCGAGAGAAAGTTTCAAGTTCTCTTTTCCCATAAATCTCTGAATGCTCTCACCAAATGTTAGGCACTAGAGCCTTGGCACTAGAGCCTTAACACTTGACCCTGTAGATCTGAAAGGATTGGATTGGTATAAGCAACGTTACACCGTAATAACTCTGTCTTGCCCATCTGATTCTGATACTGCATATTAGATATTTCCACTGTATTGAATGCACCAATCTAATCCGTTCAGATCTACAGCAGCGCCTGGTGCGTAGGTTGTAGGGTCTAGGGGTGAAATTCAGCAGGAAAGTGTGCTTGAGATGAGAGTATTAGAAGTGCACACTCCGAACTCCCCTGTAGCATCAGGGTGGACTGACGGTTTAGGACCGTTCACACAGACGTGACCCAGAGAAGGCTGCCAGGACCACCGAGACTTCACCTCCAACCCTCAGTAGAAGGAGAGATCTTCAGAGTGGGTTTTACTCAGCTGCCTCTGTCAGCACTGTGTGCCATGGAGATCGTAGAAATCAATGGCATTCCGTTCCGCAATGCGTTTCTATGTACAGTACCAGTCAAAAGTTTGGACACACCTTCTCATTCAATGTTTTTTCTTTATTTTTGTATTATTTTCTACATTGTAGATTAATATTGAAGACATCAAAACTATGAAGGAACACACGTGGAATTATGTAGTAAACAAAACAAACCAGAATATGTTTTATATTTTAGATTCTTCAAAGTAGCCACCTTTTGCTTTGATGACAGCTTTGCACACTCTTGGCAAGGTGTGTCCAAACTTTTGACTGGTACTGTATATTCCAATGAGCCTACATTCCGATGTCTACCTCCACCAGCCTCCCTCGGTACACAGAGCCCAGATTGCTCTCCCAGGGCTGAATCAATCCTAACTTGAGTTACGGTTTGCCAACTGTAAATTCAACATTCTTCGAAATTCCCCATTGGCGCCAATGCATGCTGTAGGCAGAAAGTCCAAGGTGCGTGTGAGAACCCTCCTTACCAGTCTGTCCAGGCTGGTGCCGGCTGCGGTGGTCGGTCTCTCCTCAGGACTGTAGGGCCTGAAGCGGGCATTGAACATGTCGGAGATACCGCGGGCAGACCTGCCCATCCCAGAGGGCTTTGGTTGGCCGCATCCTTGAAAAACCTGCAATTACCCAGAGAAATAGGCCCAATTACCGCGCTGCAGAGAAGGCAACAATTACTGTAACATACCCTGGCTGGAGAGAGGGAGAGAGAGAGAGAGAGAGAGAGAGAGAGAGAGAGGGAGAGAGAGAGAGAGAGGAGATAACAATGGTGCTCATTACTGCGGGGAACTTGTACTGTACTGTACATACCAAAGATTCCTGTTAAAACAGTCTAAAGAGACTCTGTCTCTTCAGCGAGATGAAACACCTCATAGGAAATGAAAACATTAGTTAAACTGCGAATGACACATTTTTGTGGGTGGATATAAACGCCTCGACGCCTCTACTGATACTGTGCCATCGTGGACGCGGTTCTCTGTGAAAGGCTCTCCTCTGCTTCTCAAAAGAAACAAACAACCCCAAACAAACAGAACGCCAGACGGAATTAGCGAGAGTGACGATGCTGAACTTGCTGTCTTTTTGCAGAATACTGAGTGAGAGAGAGAGAGAGAGAGAGAGAGAGGCTACACTGTGGTTGCTTCTCCGTCTTCTTTAAACCTTGGACTTTGACCACAAAAAAATATAGCGGTCTTTTCCCATAGGCTTGTAGTGGCCTACAGTACGACACCATCCCTCACCTGTCTGTATGCTGATACCTCCCCCTCACCTGTCTGTATGCTGTCCCCTCCCCCTCACCTGTCTGTGTGCTGTCCCCTCCCCCTCACCTGTCTGTGTGCTGGCCCCTCCCTCACCTGTCTGTGTGCTGTCCCCCCCCCCCCCTCACCTGTCTGTGTGCTGGCCCCTCCCTCACCTGTCTGTGCTGGCCCCTCCCTCACCTGTCTGTGCTGGCCCCTCCCTCACCTGTCTGTGCACGTCCCTGGTGGCTCAGATGATGATGGAGGACTTTAATGTGCTGCATGGCTCTCCTGACAAGAAGCTGTCTGTTCACCGACGCCTGCCTATTCCTCACAATGATTACAATGCTGCTGTTCTGCACGCCATGTAAGCCAGGTGATCTCCACAGCCGTGTGCTCTGGGATATAGCCAAACAAACCTGTTTCAATGCCGCATTCATCTGCCGATAGATTCAACCCAGCCCCGATGATTGTGTAAGGGGGACAAAATGTAGAGACACATTGATGTGGGACAGGATTGCAATCTCAGAACAATTTTTCAGTCTAGTGCAGAGCCATCTCTTTCAGATGTGGGCCCGGAGACAAAGCTACAATTTGGTGGGCTCTTTGTAAAACCCAGTGGTTTGCAGTAAGAGATGGAGAGGCAAAATGACATGTATTTCACTCTGACCTTGATGTGCGTCTCTGTCGGGGAAATGGGCTGAGGTCTCACCAGAGGGGCAATGCACAAAACCCAACACCAGAAAAAAAAAGAATAAAACATGGTTCTTGGACCTGCTTGAAGCACACTCATGTCCTGTTACATACTGACACCACGATTTGTGGTTTTGTATTTTTCTCTCCATACAGGGTTTGAACAACCAATTCCAATGCAGGATTAACGATCCTTAACAAAAAGAAATTTTATGAAACCCAAAGAAATGTTGCCTTTTTATGAAACCCACATCAAGTACACCCTCAACCTTGATCCTTGACCTCTCTTTCTCTGTCTCTATCTCTCTATCTCTATCTCTCTCGTATGCTATTCAGGTCAGCTACAGAAGGTTTCTTTCAGACAAAGGATGAAAATGTCTTTGTGAAGTGCTAGTCTGGGCCTCCATTGTTGCCTCCGCAGTCGATTATCAGCTTAAAAGAGTTTCGAGAAAAAGTTAAAAAAATCTAAAGAATCTTCAAAGAGTTTCAAGGCTTCTTCACAAACTAATTCTATAATAATCTTCAGAAATACTCAACATACCAATGCTAGCTGGATCATCCAAGAATTTAATTATTTCACAACTGTACACAAAGGACTGTACCTTGGCTGAGACCTGCATGCTGTTCTCTTGCATGGTCATGATGGCCTCAGAGATCTTGACGTCGATCGGCTCCATGACGGCCTCGATGTTGAAGGGTCCCTCCAGCCTGTCGGCCACCAGCAGCATCGCATCTGTCACAACACAGAGGGGACAGGCTACATCAGCTCAGACACACACACACACACACACACACACACACACACACACACACACACACACACACACACACACACACACATACATTGGCAACACACACACACACATACATGCACGCGTGCACACATACACATACATACACGTGCACGCACACACATGCATACACACACCCACGCACACACACACGCACATACATACATACATATATATATACAAATATACAACGACGACACGTGCATACAAACACAGCTATGATTTCAAAATGTTTTTTTTGTTTGGCCACAGAATTTACACGCCATTACATCATCATCAGAGAGAACGGAGCTTTGAGGTTGCAAGCATTGTAAGCAGGATCAGGAGATAAACATCTCCATGCCAATACATAGAATGATGCACAGTGCATTCGGAAAGTATTCAGACCCCTTCACTTTTTCCACATTTTGTTATGTTACAGCTTTATTCTAAAATGGATTAAAATCATTTTTTCCCCGTCATCAATCTACACACAATACCCCATAATGACAAAGCCAAAACAGGTTTGTAGAAATGTTTGCTAATTTATTTTTTTTAAAAAGTTACAAAACTGAAATATCACAAACATTTCTAAAAACCTGTTTTGGCTTTGTCACAAAATGTGGAAGAAGTTAAGGGGTCTGAATACTTTCCGAATGCACTGCATGTAACAGGGACAACATCGAGCGGGAATTTAAAATTCAACAGCCTTCTGCTTAGCACTAACAAGTAACGCAGATTGTCAATCGCTCTGTACACAAATTGCTCTCCATTATGGTAGTTGAGAGAATGGAAATCATCTCGCAGATGTGAATGACAAACTCTAAATATAATATAATTGCGAGGTTATAGACGAAGATGACAAACTGATAATTGAGATTGAGTTTCATTGTCGTCCATTTTGTTTGCCTGACATTCCAGAGTTCATAGAGCAAGCACATTCCATGCCAATTTTTCTCTGTTTTTCAAATGTTAATTGCTCATCAAAAAGGTTGTACACCAGTCAATATTTCGCTGTCGTATTAACTTGCCTTCAATGGATCTTGATTGTGTTCATTAGAGACACCAGCCAGACTTCTATTCCCCACTATCGACCCTGTCTTATGGCCATGTGACCTGACAGATGCAGAACTTCATATCTGTTCTGGTACTGGTAAGGACCCCTAAGTCGCTTTAGTTTGAATCAATCAATCAATGAAGTTTATTTGTATAGCGCTTTTTACATAGACAAATGTCACAAAGTGCTTCACAACTAAAACAATACTAAACAATATAAGCCATGAATACAATACAAACAATATGATCTAGCACCAAATCATCGACCCCCAGGAGTAAGCCAAGGACAATCTCCCTCAGAGGAAGAGCCCTTGAGAGCAACCACACTCCAGGAGGACCCATCATCCTCTGGCTGATCAGGTGCTGAAGAGGAAACTAATGTGGAATGTGGTGTGGTGAAAGTTTTGAGAGCCCATCTATCCAAGAGATTAGCCTGAGACCATACAGTACAGCTCCTCCCTCTGTGTGAAGCTGGGGTGTAGTTTGAGGAGTTGGAGAGTAACTTCTAAAGGGCAGGACAGTAGGAGTAGTCTACTGTCCCTACAGTACATCAGAGACAAGGGCCAAATGATTGTGGATGAGTCCTGGCAACGGTCGATACAGAAGATGGATGACACACAGATCTTAGCCTTTCGTTTTCATTAAAACAATGTGTTATTAATCTGTGTTCATACAGAACCTATTACTCCGGACAGGATGGCACTATTGATCGTCCTGGCTTGGGAAAAAGTCAGGGGTAAAAAAAAAAGTATTTGATCTTTTCATTAGGGTTCTGTCTTGTCTCTCTCTCTCTCTCTCTCTCTCTCTCTCTCTCTCACTGCAACATATCAGAAGAGCCGTGGGTGCTGGGTGGAGAGAAGGGAGAGAGGGAGCGAGGGAGAGGGAGAGAGGGAGAGTGGAAGAGAGGGAGAGAGGGAGAGTGGGAGAGAGGGAGAGAGGGAGAGTGGAGCCAATGTGTTTCATTACAGTGAAGAGAGAATGTGAAGCCCAAGTAAAGAGTGTGGACTGGAGTGTCAATTAGTGGGAAGAAATGGAAGATGTATCAGCTGAACTAAGATGAACAACCTCAGGGCGGAGAAACTAGAAGAACCATTTGAAACCAGAGCTTGTTGGAGGAGTGTTATGTCACGCCTTGCTTATTACAGACGTAGAGGACTTTCGTTTACTGCTCTGTACAGTACAGTACATTCATGTTACCGTTGTACGACACGCAGTAAAAATGTACTTAGCATCGTTGTTTTACACCTCTATGGACTGTGATCATGAAAACTACTCAGTTCTATGGAATAAAAAAGTAGCCTAATTACTATGTAACGGAATATTAATACAATGTTGTTACAGGAGTCATTACAGTCGCAGAACAGTATACACCAGGGGAGGCTGGTGGAGGTTGAAATGGGAGGACGGGCTAGTTGTAATGCACGGAATGGAATGCGGAATGGGATCAAACACGTGTGTAGTGTAACCTCATGTAAAACGTCACCCGATACTCCTGCTTATCAGCTATAAAAAGTATTCTTGTGCTTTTATAGAAATGTTTGTGTTTAGACTGCTGCAGTGGCCCCATGGAGCATGATGCAGCTTGTGGGTAGAGCTGCTGTTCTGCTCCCCTCTCCTGCCTGTCTGTCTGCCGGGGTCTGTTAGAGCCCCTCTCCTGCCTGCCTGTCTGTCTGCCGGGGTCTGATAGAGCCTCTCTCCTGCATGCCTGTCTGCCGGGGTCTGTTAGAGCCTCTCTCCTGCCTGTCTGTCTGCCGGGGTCTGTTAGAGCCTCTCTCCTGCCTGCCTGTCTGTCTGCCGGGGTCTGTTAGAGCCTCTCTCCTGCCTGCCTGTCTGCCGGGGTCTGTTAGAGCCCCTCTCCTGCCTGCCTGCCTGTCTGCCGGGGTCTGTTAGAGCCTCTCTCCTGCCTGCCTGTCTGCCGGGGTCTGTTAGAGCCCCTCTCCTGCCTGCCTGCCTGTCTGCCGGGGTCTGTTAGAGCCTCTCTCCTGCCTGCCTGCCTGTCTGCCGGGGTCTGTTAGAGCCTCTCTCCTGCCTGCCTGTCTGCCGGGGTCTGTTAGAGCCTCTCTCCTGCCTGCCTGTCTGTCTGCCGGGGTCTGTTAGAGCCTCTCTCCTGCCTGCCTGTCTGCCGGGGTCTGTTAGAGCCTCTCTCCTGCCTGCCTGTCTGCCGGGGTCTGTTAGAGCCCCTCTCCTGCCTGCCTGTCTGCCGGGGTCTGTTAGAGCCTCTCTCCTGCCTGCCTGTCTGCCGGGGTCTGTTAGAGCCTCTCTCCTGCCTGCCTGTCTGCCGGGGTCTGTTAGAGCCCCTCTCCTGCCTGCCTGTCTGCCGGGGTCTGTTAGAGCCCCTCTCCTGCCTGCCTGTCTGCTGGGGTCTGTTAGAGCCTCTCTCCTGCCTGCCTGCCTGTCTGCCGGGGTCCGTTAGAGCCTCTGCCTTTGAAGAGCACTTCTGTTTGTTTACACTGGAGCCTCAAATTGGGCGTGATGCTTGGTTAGAATTCCATCAGGAGCCGGTAGGAGGTCAGACCCGAGGGCCAACCTGAGCTCTGTGAACTCTTCAGTGTGTGTCTATCTGCGTGTGTGTGTGTGTGTGTGTGTGTGTGTGTGTGTGTGTGTGTGCGTGTGTGCGTGTGTGTGTGTGTGTGTGTGTGTGTTTGAGTAGTCTACAGCTCTGACGACAAGGCCTCTGAGGAAGCCTGTTTAGCCAGAAAAGCAGCCATCTTCTGTCTCGTCAGTCATTCCATATAAACAGTGACGCGAACAACGTATCAATCCTCAATTGAGTTCCGACTACCTATTTTTCATTTAGCCCAATGAATATTTTATGGAGACAGAGTACGGGGCAGCCGCAACAAATTGCAAATTGAGAGGTTATTCCTCTACGCTTAAATAACTTTTGCCAGGGAAGTCACATTTGGAAACATTCTAACGGAAAAATGGTAGGTTGCTGATGAAAGGTGTTCTAATGAGAAACCGGCTGTTTCCATAAATCACTGAGCTCAGGAAGGCAAGAGGAGCTTGAATTACGCCGCCTACACAGACGGGGCTGCTGGGTAGTCAGTACCGCACCGGAGCGTGGCTGGGAAGGGAAAGGGAGATGTTACACTCTCTTCATGATCTTACCACAAATATGACTATTATCTAGACTTTATGAAGTGGAACAGTTGGGTTCAATAACCAAACAGGATTATATCTAATATAAGGCACACGCGGGCAGATTAAGCCAAATCTAGGACTAAATCACAGTTTCATTGGAGTATTTCCCTTGAAAATGCTTTTTGTCTGTGTCCAGCAGACCTGGAAGGTCCACCACTACAACAGCACGTTGGATATAGGAGCCAGAAGGCAGCCAGGACAGGGTCACAGCATGGTACAGATGACAGATCCTGACTGAGACACACACACACACACACACACACACACACACACACACACACACACACACACACACGCACACATACACGCACACATACACGCACACACACACGCACATACACGCACACACACACACACACACACACACACACACACACACACACACACACACACACACACACACACAGACTAGGGGGCCATATAACCACATAAACACATTGGATTGATGCATTTAATCTCCCAGGGAGAGGTACAGCTCCCAACCACTGCTACGAACCGTTTGACATTTGTTTGCATATTTCTCTCTTATTCAGTGGGCTGGAATCTGGTTATTAGAATCCATCACAGAGTTAAATTCCTGTAGTTTATGAGGTCTTAAAAGCTATTTTCCGACCTCCTGTCTGGATTTTCTGTGCGCTGCCACTTGTGGATGAGATTCATAGCAGCGGAGAAGGAGAAAAGTAATTTGACCATGCTGACATTCTTTATTATGGCAGAAAGAAAGGCAGAAAGACCTGGCAACATCGGGGATCGTAACTTACAATACAGAGCCTTTAACCACAGTACACATTTTAGATTGAATTTTCAAAGACGAATTCATGAAGCCTTAAGTGTGGAAAAACGATTAAAAAAGGAAACTGTAGCTCCAGTGTTGTCACTGAAAAATAAAATGCTCCTTGTTAAGCACCCGCGCCTCTCATCTGACATTAGACCATCTACAAAACCATTGCTATACTTCAAGCTCGTCAAAGATACGACACAGTTACCATAACAGAGTAACCTACAGTAGCCAAGCCACTGCTACACTTCAAGCTCGTCAAAGATACGACACAGTTACCATAACAGAGTAACCTACAGTAGCCAAGCCACTGCACTCGCTTTCAAAATGGCTGCATAATAAGGAAAATGGCTTTGCTGACACACTGACGTTTGGAGTGAGAGTAAAAGGAGGCCTTTGTGAGGAGGCAGCGGACACTGGGATCCTGTTCTGCCGTATTTGCTTTAGTTGGACTTAATCAGCGTCCTAGTCGCAGGAACACTAATAGTCGCTGTTGAAATTCAACTGGACGGCCGTGTCAACAGGCAGTGGAAGGTATGCATTGGCACTGGACAGGGAGAGACGTTGGTGTAGCTAACTGTGAAGGAACAAATTAGCTTTTCATGTGCATAACCTTTAAAGTGCAGTGCAACGGGAAGCCATTGATTATCAACTAAAAACCTGAGGGGGAAATGTTTCTCTGAACGCCCGAAATCTGAAATTCGTTAAAGTGAAGTTAAGGTCAAGAGCAGAGAGAGAAAAAAATGATAAGAAAACCTTTGAAAAATCTACATCGAAGCGGTTAAATATTCACTGTGACAAAGCTGCTTAATTCTGAGGATTGAATCCCTGTGGTTTGAATCCCAATGGTTCTGATTACAGTTTTTTGCCGTAAAGAAAAGTCGGTGGGTTATTTGCAGACTGCTGAGCCAGTCAGCAGTGGTTTTATCCCTTCAGTAACAACACCTCCAGACGCAGGATCCAGGCTTTCAACGCCCAGCGTACGAGCATAACAAGCACGTGGAAAGCTTGTTTGTTGTTGGTCTGTGAGTTATGTTAAAATACGTGTGGGAGGATGTTGGATGCCTGTAGGAATAATTAGTTGAAATTATTCCATAATTACAGCGGCATCTTAATGAGTCAATCCGACCAGTCATTCTGAGGAACGGCAAGAAGGATTTCATACACTGTGTGTCTGTCACGGGTTTTAAACTCCTCCTGTCACAGCTGAGATAAATCGATTTACATGCGATTCTGACTTCAACGTTAGTCCTTAAAAAGGGCAAAGGAGAAAGCAAGGAGGGAATGAAAGCTCTCTGACAGCCGCCACGTAACAAAGACGTGGATGACGTGGATGACGTGGATGACAAATCCAATCAAAGTCAACCTTCACCGTTCAGGAAGATGAGGTGCTGTTGAGCAGCAACAATGTCAATGACAAATCATCTGTTTAAAATACATGTTTTACCCATGACACACGGCACACGACAACATACATATTTTAAGTTACCTGCGCAGGCCGTCAAAAAAGATATGTCTGCAAAGATACTTTAATTGCTGTAAAATATTTCCTACTCAGCCAATTAACTCAGGCCTCCATTCGAGAGAGCGGGAGAGGAAGATGACTTCACTTACAGTAATCTTTTGTTTCCACAATGAAAGCTTCAGGGGGAAGCGTTGCGAGAGGACTCTATTCTGGCATGTCCTAATTGGACCGCTGGTTTCACAGTGTGTGATTGGAAGTCCATAGAACCGCTAGAGAACTATTTCTCAAGCCGACGCCATGGGAATGGAACCTTGGCCCTGAGACACTTTTACATCAGCACTTAACTGCAGCAGCCTCTGTCTGTGTGGAGCGAAGCTGATTGCATCTTTTCAGAAAACGCTCCTTCGCTACCCCGATGTGTTTGTTTGCATCAGTGTCTCAATGTCACCGGAGCGACTTCACAAACAGGACGGGAGTTTCAGTTCCTCCTCTTCGCGTGACTCAAAGCCTTTCACACTTGGAAACCGGATTGTTTGCCATCATTTCTGTATGTTTTACAAATTGAGTTCACATCCAGTATTCAGATCTTACTGTGGCATGTACACACACACACACACACTCACACACTCACACACACACACACGTATACACTCACCGAACACTTTATTAGGAACACTATACTAATACTGGGTAGGGCCTCCCTTTATTAGAACACTATGCTAATACTGGGTAGGGCCTCCCTTTATTACAACACTATACTAATACTGGGTAATACTCCCTTTATTAGAACACTATACTAATACTGGGTAGGGCCTCCCTTTATTAGAACACTATGCTAATACTGGGTAGGGCCTCCCTTTATTACAACACTATACTAATACTGGGTAGGGCCTCCCTTTATTAGAACACTATACTAATACTGGGTAGGGCCTCCCTTTATTAGAACACTATACTAATACTGGGTAGGGCCTCCCTTTATTAGAACACTATACTAATACTGGGTAGGGCCTCCCTTTATTAGAACACTATACTAATACTGGGTAGGGCCTCCCTTTATTAGGAACACTATACTAATACTGGGTAGGGCCTCCCTTTGCTCTCAAAACAGCCTCAATTCTTTGTGGCATTGATTCC
>NC_139673.1:1448639-1453639 GCF_951799395.1 Argentina silus | reverse complement strand
TTTTTGCTCCGCCCAAGCAAGGTATTTGATTGGTTTGATGTGTTGGGAGGAGTCACTCATTTCAAACGGTTTCCACCCCTTTGTAGCTACTTTCTGCAGAGGATTTCCCCAGGAAAGCCTGGGCTCAACGAGGTTCCTCTCTCCTACACAAACAGGATGAAGCAGGATTCATGGCTTGGCTAGTCACTGCTCATAACAATATTAGTTTCCTGGCTGTTTTCATTTCCCATTTATTGTCTACTTTCCATTTCCGATAGATATTATCTGTAGAATGACACCAATTTTCATTTAAATTAAATGACACGCTGTTCTAAGTGTGTGTGAGAAAGATGTACTTATTCTTATTCCCAGGTACAAGTGTTGGGGGACAGGTTGCAGTTTTGCAGATTGAGAAATTGTAATTTGTGAGAAGAAGAAGAAGAAGAAGAAGAAGAAGAAGAAGAAGAAGAAGAAGAAGAAGAAGAAGGAGAAGAAGAAGAAGAAGAAGAAGAAGAAGAAGAAGAAGAAACTAGGGCAAACTGAGAAAATGACTCAAGTGGATTAACCATGGACAGAAACGAATCAGGGAAAAGATGGAGCAACTATTCATCTTACAAAAGACTCTCTCTCTCTGTTATGTGTGTAGCAGTGGGTGGAAGCAGAGGGTGTTCGTCCGTATTCTATCTCTATTCTATCTCCATTCCAGCCTTCTAAAGAAAATACATATATTTGCAGAACAAATCCATATGTCTGTGAGAAATGATAGCAGTATCGGACTGGTAGCTAGCAAGGCTTTCTATCATTCTATCACAAGAGAGAGTGGCAGCGGGCAAGGCCGGGCGGGGGGGGGGGGGGGGGGGGGGGGGGGTTAGCGGGCGTTGTATGTGGTATATGTATAGTATATGGACCTACAGTAAATACAAATATGAGACAAATAAAAATATTTGCAAACACGCCCCTGGAATATCAACAATTCTGTATTTTCTACAGAGTATTTTCTGCCAGCCTCCTGCCAGCCTCCTGCCAGCCCCCTGCAGCGCAACACTGGACACACAAGACAGAGCTTTTTGTTGGAACTCTCTCACCACGTGATCACACACACACACACACACACACACACACACACACACACACACACACACACACACACACAGCATAGCCATCTATTTGTTCCCATGTACACTGAGATTTCCAGATGTCACCTACCTCCCTCTCTAGAACCTGAGAAAGACAGATGCATGGTGGACGAACAGCTAGAATGACGCTTCCTAGGCCCTCTGCTCTGAGTCCACCAGTCACTTCCTAGGCCCTCTGCTCTGAGTCCACCAGTCACTTCCTAGGCCCTCTGCTCTGAGTCCACCAGTCACTCACCAGGCCCTCTGCTCTGAGTCCACCAGTCACTTCCTAGGCCCTCTGCTCTGAGTCCACCAGTCACTCACCAGGCCCTCTGCTCTGAGTCCACCAGTCACTTCCTAGGCCCTCTGCTCTGAGTCCACCAGTCACTTCCTAGGCCCTCTGCTCTGAGTCCACCAGTCACTTCCTAGGGCCTCTGCTCTGAGTCCACCAGTCACTTCCTAGGCCCTCTGCTCTGAGTCCGCCAGTCACTCATCACAGCCTAATAATAACTGAGCAGTAAATCGCCCCTCTCTTTGTTCTCGGCCCTGTTTCCCCGAAGCTCGCTGTAGAAATCAGGACAAAGACATCGAACTGAACGTTGTATAAATCAGAGAGAAAAGGGTTCCTCACTTCGGTTGGCTGACAGCCGCCTTTCATCCCTCTTCATACTCTATCTCATCTTCTCTGGGAGGTAAAATCTCCACAAGTTCAACTGCAGGGCAGAGACATGCCTCAACTCCCTCTCCCCACCCGCGGACTTGCTAATCAATGCTATTGGCGGTGACATTTAAGTGTGAGCAAAGGCCCACAGGTAAAATGTCATAGAGCAGCGAGGAAAGAGGGTTAAGCCTTTACAAGATGGCATCCTAACCTCTTCTAATAAGTGATGATTTTAGGGGGACAAGGAGAGACTCACTCACAAAAGCCAATCTATAAATATCTCTAATGCTAAGACACGCTCCAGTGGTGAGGTTCGACCTCAGACACATTTAGCAGATCTAAGGAAGAAAAAGCAGATCGATATCTCTTTGGATGCCGCTGCGCCAGCTAATCGAAATGCTTTAGCAAGAGAATGAATAGAACAAATGAACAGAACATGCCAACAAATATCGAAATATGAATCCTTCATGAGAAAAAAACATCCCCAGGCCTCGACCGTTCTAATTGCAACGCAACACTCCCTCCTGTACAAAACAAAAACAATTTCGATAAGAAAATTAAAAAAAATAAATGGGAAATCCACCATTTCGTATAGCCCACAGGTTTCTGTCTTCGTCAGACAAGATTCATCATCTCATCGCTGGAATAGTTTGTGCATTCACTCTCTTGTTTAACATTCCCTTAGCGGCAATAAGACCAGACTTTTTTTCCCCGCCCTTTGAAGAAGATGCAAACTTTTTAACACTTCTCACATTGCTGTGAGACATCTCACTCAGAGAGAGCTGCGCCCTGTGTTCTGCAGAGACGACGGAAGTGTTGCTTGTTCTCTCCAGGAAAAAAAACAAGCGACACCACCATATCTCCCGGTTTGTCTGTCAACAACACTGTCTCACACACACACACACACACACACACAGGCACGCGCGCGCGCACACACACACACACACACATGCAGGCACGCGTGCACACACACACACACACACACACACACACACACACACACACACACACACACACACACACACACACACCAACCCAAGCGACAGCTCAGAAGTACTGTAGTGTTTGCTGATATATTCTGCTGGGACATGTCTTCAAAAAACCCAACCTCCCATTTCTGGGGAACAAGTTTGGCACATAACAAATACATGTCGTCCTGAAAAAACAAGAGAGAGGAAATGCTATATGTGTCTCTTCACTAGGCCGTCAGACAGCTTCAGGATGGCTTAGAGCAGCTAACTACTTACGGCACCACTGAAATATTACTCACCGGGCTCAGCATGAAACGCTATTCTAAAACATGTTTTCCTGCGATCTCCTCCTCTTTATCAATCTCCAGCAGCAGGAGCCAGGGCTTTACAGAGGATGCCAGGCTAGCTGGGACAGCTAACACAACGTTTCAGACAGAAAAAGCAACCGCTTGCATAAATAAAATCGTTGTTTTGTCTTTCCGAAATCCCTTAAAGCTGAACACAACATGCCGCAGTGCTGTCTCACAGAGGCAATTCAAAAGATGGGCCTTGGAGAAGAAAACACGCACTCAAACACGTACGCACGCGCACACACGCACGCACACACACACACACACACACACACACACACACACACACACACACACACACACACACACACACACAGAGAGGGAGAGAGAGACTTTGCATGAAGGGCTAATTTCCATAGCGATGCATGGTGGTTCTTACCTATAAACAGGTTCCATTCGGGGTCCAGGTCGGCCTGGTTGGCCAGGCAGCCCCTCATGACGTTGTGGCAGTAGTTGTGGCAGGGCTTCAGCCCCGGAAGGCCTCTGCAGTAGGGGCAGTACATCATCTTGGTCAGCGCTTTGATGCAAGTAGGAGCAACATTCACCTGTGGGGGACAGAGCAGGACGTTGGTTAGTCACAGGCCGGATAGACCGTGCGTTCCTGTAACGTCTCTGTCCGTGCTTGACGTGTTTTCTATAAACAATCTATAGCACACGCTGGACTGCCTCATTGATATCACATCTCGCAGAGGGAAAACATCAATCAAAAATGTCTGACACCGTATTCATACTTCATAACAATACCTCTGCTTTTCCTCAAGTTTTGTTTATAAACAGCCTCCCTTTCTGGCTTCGCAACACAACAAAAGAGGGCCCTAATGCGCACCACATGAGATGGTCTGACAGGACGAGGTATACAACTCTGTCTAGATGTCTTGTGAAGGCTGCGTCTCCCCTGTTGGGCTCTGCCTCTGCTGCCCTGAGTGAAAGAGACAGGATTCTCACATCTGCTTCCCTTCAAAGTTGAAGATCCAGAGCAATGGGAACATCTGGTAAGTGGCCTGTCAGCCTTTGTGTTCATGCTTGACTTCAGACTTTGGCCAGCTACGGTCTGAGTGTCTGTGTGCGTGTATGTGTGTGTGTGTGTGTGTGTGTGTGTGTGTGTGTGTGTGTGTGTGTGTGTGTGTGTGTGTGTGAGAGTGGCCCGGCTGAGGTCAAGGTAGCCATGCAATGACAGGACAGGAATGTATGGAGGAGTCAGAGACCTCCGGCCAGGCGGTGACGAGGCCAGGCCTGACTCAGAACGAGCCTATTGAAGGCAGCAGAGGGAGTCTGAGCAGAGTGGAGAAGTGATGATCCAACCTGACAGGGTTCACTCCGCTGAGAACTTCTTCAATAACGGTAACATGCTGCATGACATGAACCAGGGGCCTAGTGATCTTCTCGCTACAGATGAAGATAAAAGAGAGAAATCTCTTTTATATCTCTCTTGGAGAAAAGATAAAGAAAAGCGTCTGTGTGGTTCAACAGCACCCATCGTCAGAGACTCCAGATAGCAGACACTACATTTAGCTTCAGTCCTACACCCCCCCCCCCCCCACCCCCCCCCCCCCCCCTTTGTCTCTCTCTGCTCCACTTTGATTTTTAATCAGATAGTGTTGGCCCCTGTTTCAGCAAAGCTACAAGTGTGTTTTTGTGTGTGTGTGTGTGTGTGTGCGTGTGTGTGTGTGTGTGTCATATGTGTGTGTGTGTGTGTGTGTGTGTGTGCATGTGCGTGTGCGTGTGCGTTGTGTGGTGTGTGTGTGTGTGTGTGTGTGTGTGTGTGTGTGTGTGTGTGTGTGTGTGTATGTGTGTGTGTGTGTGTGTGTGTGTGTGTGTGTGTGCGTGCGTGCGTGCGTGTGCGTGTGCGTGTGTGTGTGTGTGTGGTGAGGAAGCTGTACCAGCTGCTGTCACGGAGGGAGAGCTGGTTAAAGAAACGGGGATC
>NC_139673.1:1434968-1448439 GCF_951799395.1 Argentina silus | reverse complement strand
TGTGTGTGTGTGTGTGTGTGTGTGTGTGTGTGGTGTGTGTGTGTGTGTGTGTGTGTGTGTGTGTGTGTGTGTGTGTGTGCGTGCGTGTGCGTGCGTGTGCGTGTGCGTGTGTGTGTGTGGTGAGGAAGCTGTACCAGCTGCTGTCACGGAGGGAGAGCTGGTTAAAGAAACGGGGATCAAACGGAGCGATCTGACACGTGACTTGCCGCTGACATCACAGGGCGTCTTCCAGAGGGAATTTGAACGAGGATTCGTTCTTCACTCGATGACATGCTCAGATGCATGTACCGTTCTGACAATTTGTTTTGATCAGCCAGTGAGTGTGGGCTACAAATCAGGAGGTTTCAGCAAACTAGATTCATTTAGCTGAGCGAAGATGACAGAGAAGAGGTAGGCAAGCCCCATTTCATCTACTGTGTTTTACTTATAAATATTAAAATAAACTCTTAGCAGCTTTTTACCGTGTTCTGTATTGTACAGTATGACTCCCTAAAGTGTTATTGACAACAACTAATCACATCGCAGTAGGTTTTCATAATTTGGTAAAATCCGGATTTAGTAAAGAAAATAAGAAGAGGCCTTAAGAGGGCTTACAAATGGCCTTCGATGAAACGGGGAATATGACAGATTCATGTTACATGGCTGTGCATCACGTATTAATATGATCCAAGTCCGCGGGGGGAAGGTCATCGGTAAACGCGCCAGGATCTTTAAGATGGATGATGAAAGCGGAGAAAAACTGCTGTCCCTTCAGATCCGTAATTATACGGTAAACGGCTGCAAGGTGAATATCCCACTGACTTCTCAGAGACCTTGAAGGGCCAAGGGTTAGGGTCCCCTGCTATATTATACACGACCTCTTTGAGGAGAGACATCTTCTCATACCTACTTCAAGGCAGCTATCTTTCTATTCACACGGCTGCCATTCAGCAAAGGAAAATACGGTGTATGCAACGTTCTCGAAAATAAGGAATTGTTTATGCCCCAACATCGAGCGTTGGAATAGCTATAAGCGTAAAATACAAAACATAATGCAGCATTTCACGGTGACTGGGTCTACATTAAAAAAAGAAACAATCTGCTTTTCAGGTCAAGCATGAAATGCAGCTGGTGTAACATGAGACATTCAGGCTACAAGGCAAATTGAAATCATACCGCATTGACAGATGTCTCCTATTGAAGAGGAGAGGGGAGGGATGTGCAAGGGATGTGTTTGTTAAAATGCAACGACTAAAAAACAATTTTATGCTCTCTTGACACCTTGTAGGATACGACACTTCTCTTCACATTACTGTACTTTACTATGCTACATGTAGTGAAGCACTAATCAATGTAACAACATTGCGTCAATATGTTATTACACAGTAATTACTAAACGTTGGTAAATCCTTTGTAATGGAGTTGGGCGGTAGCCTACAGCAACTAACCCTAACCCTAACCCTAACCCTAACCCTAAAGTGTCTGAATCTTGTTTTGGATACAATGTAGAGGTGACTACTGTCCAACCCAGTCAGCTAACACAGGTGGTCCACTCAGCCCAATGAGAGACCATTAACCTGGGGGGTCAACAGTGAGGGACAGGAATAGTTAGCGGCCCTGTAATCTCCCATCCCAGGATCTCATCTCTCGATTGTAGCCCACACCCCTCGAAACCTTTTGCTGCAAGCTCCACCTGAGATGCATGCAATGACCCTCCTCCTCCGCCCATGCTGATGTTTACAAACCGATGTGCACACATTGCACGAAATTAAAACATGGAGTAAGACTACGATTTTTTCGATGCCAGCATTTTCGCTGATGAGCAGGGTGCATTCAATTATCTAATAAATATTAATATTAAAAAGAAAACAACATTTTAGGCACACACACACACACACACACACACACACACACACACACACACACACACGCACGCACACTGCTGTGAGCCATGAAGAGAGGAAGGGAGGGAGGGAAGAAGGGAAGGTAATCTAGTAATCTTGTTAACAGACATTTACAGTGGATGGAGTTTTTCACAGCAACAAAAGCAGGCTGGAGATATAACTACTGGGGCTGTGTGATGAAACAGATCCACTGTGAGATTAACACAGTAATCTTCTCATCTGGTGTTAAGTGCTGTGATAATGCCACAGCCCGGAGTTTGTGAGTGAGTGTGTGTGTGTGTGTGTGTGTGTGTGTGTGTGTGTGTGTGTGTGTGTGCGCGTTTGCATGTGTGCGCGCGTTTGCATGTATGTGTGTGTGTGTGTGTGTCTGTGTGCGTGCATGTGTGTATGTGGGCCTTCTTGTGTTTGTGTGTGTGTGTGTGTGTGTGTGTCTGCATGTGTGTGTGTGTGTCTGCATGCATGTGTTCGCATGTGTGCCAGCGCCACCGAACAGACCCCTGCTTAAAGATGTGGTCATCGCTCTTCTGCAGTCAGACTGCTGGTGTGAGCATTATTTATAGAGGATTAAAAATGCAGTAAGCCCTAATAAAGCTGAGCCATTACTACTTTACACCCCCAGTGAGAAGGCCACCCTCCTCCTCCTTACCCCCAGTGTGCTGCTTCTTCCAGCCCGGCTGATTGATCGCCATGCAGCGCCATTAAGGAAACAATATAACGCATTACCATGGAAACAATAAAGATGGCGTCTCCAGCCCGGCAGAGATGGAGCGCTGAGGAGGAGTCGGTTGCCGAAAGCCGGAAAGGATTCACTCGTAAAAACGGGAGTTCTTGAGACGCACCGTCAGTGTGCAGCACGTGCAACAGGGGGGGGGGGGGGGGGGGGGGGCAGGAGCACATCTGGGGGGTCTGGTCCCTTAAGAAACAACAGGGGGGGACCAGGAGCACATCTGGGGGGTCTGGTCCCTTAAGAAACAACAGGGGGGGGGACCAGGAGCACATCTGGGGGGTCTGGTCCCTTAAGAAACAACAGGGGGAGACCAGGAGCACATCTGGGGGGTCTGGTCCCTTAAGAAACAACAGAGGGAGAGGATGCTACGAGATGAAAATTGCTTTTTGTGCCCAACTGATGAAGTTGTGAAAAATGAGACTGACGTCGCCAAGGTCAGACAGAGCAGGGGGACCGGAGGGGGTGGGGGCGGGGGGCGGAGGAGGGGGGGGGGAGAGAAGCAGCCACGATTCATATCACTGTTTTGTCATAATTATTCCAACAGGGATCTGTTGCATCCCTGCATCTCCCTCCGTCTCCTGAATCCCATCACGAGATTAGACACAGGTGGAAGGGTTAGGTATACACACCATCGGCCCAACGTCAGACAGAAGGGTTAGGTCTACACACCATCGGCCCAACGTCAGACGGAAGGGTTAGGTCTACACACCATCGGCCCAACGTCAGGTGGAAGGGTTAGGTCTACACACCATCGGCCCAACGTCAGACGGAAGGGTTAGGTCTACACACCATCAGCCCAACGTCAGACGGAAGGGTTAGGTCTACACACCATCAGCCCAATGCCCCCAGTCAATCACACAGCCGTTAGTGTTTGTTGGCAACAATCAGCGATCTGTCGCCGCTCAAATCATCCCGCCATCTGTCCCTGCAACAAACCAACCCAAAAACGCACAGGAACCCTGTGGAACCGACCACAAAGGCTTATTGATTTGGGAATGAGAACGACTTCAATGATGAAGCGGATGAGTGCTTCTAATTTGTAATTCATAGTGTTACAGTGTTGATGGCCGACAATAGGTCCAACTGAGAGATTAGCCTGAATGTGATTCGCCATTTACTGATTATCATATCCGTCACTGAACAAGTCATCGTTTGCGAGGAGCCCTGGACAAGAAGCAGCATCAAATCTATCCCAAAAAAACAACACGATACTGTAAGATTTAGACTGTTAATCAGGCCAACAATTTGGAACTGGTTTTCACAACACCCAATGATGGTGAGTGACCAAGTTAAGTGTGACACCAACTCTCTAACTAATGAACATACAGGTTGGTAGTAATGAACATACAGGTTGGTAGTAATGAACATACAGGTTGGTAGTAATGAACATACAGGTTGGTAGTAATGAACATACAGGTTGGTACGACATGAAGATGGTAATGCTTTGCATACTGTTTGAGTCGGGGTGACGGATCACAGGGTAAGACACTACGAGAGCTGATGGAAAACACAGTTCTTGGCTCCGGTCACAAAGCCGGACCCCGAGGACAGACCTCCTCTGCAGCCTCCTCTGAGGAGCCACTGTCCTTTATTTTATCATACAATACAGTCCAGGACACATATGAACAGGCCCTATAAAGACACATATGAACAGGCCCTATAAAGACACATATGAACAGGCCCTATAAAGACACACCGCTCTGCCTCCGTTCAATCACAGGGAAGTGAGGCGGTATTAACAGAGGCTCTGTGCGCAGCGTGGCTCTGTGTGCCTGCTGGGGGAGTTTAGCCCCCAGCGGAGACCGGCCCGCCGCACAATCACTTCTTTGAGGCGAGGTAGCGGGACGGTTGGCTGGCTGCCTCAGCACTGCTACCCTCTCACACAGAACACAAATACACCAGCATGGCGACTGCTTTACTGGCTGGCCACCGCCACCGCCACCGCCGCCGCCGCCGCCGCCGCCGCCGCCGCCGCCACGCTTCACACAGCGTAAGAACCCTCTACAGTAAGAGCGTTTACCGGCTCCCCGGCAGGCAGGCAGAACACACCCCGTTCACTGGCAGATGAAGACACAGCCGTGGGCTCCCTCTGTAGTCTGATGTCCTTTATTGTGCTCCATCCCGGTGTGTACAGCCTACTGTGGACATTCTGAGGCGCTAGATGGACGCCATTAAATTAAATGTGCCATCAGCATTTTGCATGCCTTCCTAAAAGCCTGCTGTAGATCTAACTGGGTAATGTCCGTGTGAAAGATTGAGTTTATATGAGGCTGTCGAGGTGCACGTTAACCAAACGTTGTGTGTATCACAATTAGCTTTTAGACTTGGCAGCCCTCAGTAAACACAGTGTGAGGCCTGGCGTTGGCTAGCCTGTGTTCCTGTGTAGGGTTGACCCTGTTTCTCTGTCTCTGTGCAGCGTGGGCTCCGAGCCCATTTTCTGTTACTTGCCTGAAAACCCTGAAAGTGAGACAGAATGAAAGAGTGGGAGAGCGAGATAGGGAGAGAAATAGCTTCTGTAATGGAAACGCAGGGAAGGAAGGCAGGCCTGCGGAGGCCACAGTGGTGTCACTGGCTGTAGAGTTAGAGGGACTCAAACACTGACAGGAGTGTGTGGGGTGGAATCAACATGAGAGTCTGATCACGACACACACTGCAGTGATGCAATGCCATGCACAGCCCCAGCCTCAGCCTCAGCCCCAGCCCCAGCCCCAGCCCCAGCCCCAGCCCCAGCCCCAGCCCCAGCCTCAGTCCCCCAGCCCCAGCCCCAGCCCCAGCCCCAGCCCCAGCCCCAGCCCCAGCCCCAGCCTCAGTCCCCCAGCCCCAGCCCCAGCCCCAGCCCCAGCCCCAGCCCCAGCCCCAGCCCCAGCCTCAGTCCCCCAGCCCCAGCCCCAGCCCCCCAGCCCCAGCCCCAGCCCCAGCCTCAGTCCCCCAGCCCCAGCCCCAGCCCCAGCCCCAGCCCCAGCCCCAGCCCCAGCCCCAGCCCCAGCCCCAGCCCCAAACGTCCCAGCCTCGTTGTCTCTCCTTGGCAGAGCCTGGGATGGCTCCTCTGATTTACAGTGACAGGTACAGTAGCATGCTAACAGCTAAAGCCAGCCACCGTGTGAACATGGATGTCATATTTGAGGGGAGGCTGAGTCCTTCCTCCCTCCTTCTCTGGTGGATAAAAGTGTCATATGTCATTATGTCGTTGTCCTTATGCCCCTAAACCCTCCTACTGAGTTTGTAGCTCCTGGATAAAAGCGCCGTGCTGCTGTGCCTCTGAGTCCGTCTGACCCAGGTCTCCGGTCCAGCTTGAATGTCAGAGGTAGATCAGGGCCATTCTGGCTGCCAGGAAACTCAGGACACATGTCACAACAACCCGCCCTGAATGCTTGTTAAATAAAGATGTGCCTCAATCCAATTCTAAATTAGGGATCCAGAGACTGAGTCAGAGAATGTGGTGTTGGATGAAAAATACTGTGCTCATTATTAGAAGTGTCGCCAACCCTATAAGAATCATTTAGAAAATGTACTCCATGTGAAGCTTCTTATATTTAATAAGCTGCTGCATGCAGGGTTGCACTATGCAAAGTGGTTTACAAAGTACTAGCTGTTAGAGTAAAAATGAGGCATTTGCAAGCAATATTTCCATTCCTCTGCTGTGGAGTGTACAATACTGAGATAAACTCTACATGTCAAACTTCTTCAGCCCACACATTCTCTAAAGTACCAAAGTGGGCAGCAACCTTAATCAATGAAACTCAACCTCTCTTTGTCACACTGAACAGTACAGTATGTTCTAGAAGGTTTCTTAAAATAACTGGTTTTGCATGCTTAATAAATCTCCTTTACTTTTTCATCAGGTTCTATTCCGTCGGGTTTGACACCTTGGTGAGGGACCAGCTCACAGAGGCATTCGCTTGTTTTCCTGAATTAGGTGTGTGTGTTTAAGCAATAAGGCGCGGGAATGTTGCACTTAATCAGGGATAAAGTCACAGTTAATCACGATAAAGCACAGACTCTAGTGCCTTATTTTTTACAAACAGTTACAAAATGAATTGTGACCATAAAACAGCGCCTTAAGTATTTATTTGTATGTACAATATATTGTGATTGTTTCTGACCTGTGCTCAGAAGTATAGTTCTCAAAACTACCACTGTTGTCATGCCAATCACATGCTTGTTTTGATCATATTCATATTCAAAGTGTTGTTTTGTAATTGTATTAAACATTTGGACAGGGCGGACTCGTAAAAGAAATCTTGGTCTCAGCGTGTTTTCCCTGAATGAATAAAAGTAAAATAAAAAAACGACATACAATTAAATTGATGAACTACAACTTGTGTCCTCTCTTCCTCTGTCCAACATTTCTCAATTCTCTCTTGATCAAAATCTCTTAATTAAAAAAGGACATCTTTGGTCCAGCACATTTCCCAGTGACATGCCAACCTCTGCGAGCCAGCAGCCATCTGTCCTTCTCTGCACCGAGGCTGAAGCCTTATTCCCAGCAAGCTGTGCTGTGCTATGAGCCAGCGTGCCCGGGAGAGAAAGGGAGCTCTGGAGGGAGAGAGAGAGGGGGGGGGGGGGGGGGAGTTAGAGAGAGAGGGAGAGAGAGGATGAAAAAAGAGAGGGGGGGGGGGGGGGGGGGAGAGAGGGAGAGAGAGGGAGAGAGAGAGAGAGGGGGGGCAGGGGGAGGGGGGGTTAAAGAGAGAGGGAGAGAGAGGGGGGAAGAGAGAGAGAGAGAGAGAGAGAGAGAGAGAGAGAGCGAGAGAGAGAGAGAGCGAGAGAGAGGGAGAGAGAGGGGGGGGTTAGAGAGAGAGGGAGAGAGTGGGGGGAAAGAGAGAGAGAGAGAGAGAGAGAGAGCTCCTGGGTTCCGTCACAGCCGGATGCGTCTGCAGGCTGCAGGGGCCACAGCTGAGAACCATGGGACAGAGTTGGCCCTCCCACATGGTCCAGGTCAATTGGCTCTCTAGCTATATCTGGCCATGGCAGACTTCTCACTGATGTCTCTCCCTCTGAGCCATGGCAGACTTCTCACTGATGTCTCTCCCTCTGAGCCATGGCAGACTTCTCAATGATGTCTCTCCCTCTGAGCCATGGCAGACTTCTCAATGATGTCTCTCCCCCTGAGCCATGGCAGACTTCTCAATGATGTCTCTCCCTCTGAGCCATGGCAGACTTCTCAATGATGTCTCTCCCTCTGAGCCATGGCAGACTTCTCAATGCGAGCTCTCCTCTATGGTTCTCTGAGCTGCAGCTGACTTGTATACAGTAGATGGAGGTTTCTCTCTCCCACCCTGTCCTGCAGTAGTACCTCCCAATGTTCTACAGCTGCATGGCCTTGGCAGACTCCTGAATACGATGCCTATACTACACGAGTGAATTGACTGAAATGATCATGCAATGATATGAAAATGTGAAGGGTGAATCTCAGGTCAAGATGATTTGTCCTGTCAAGTGACTTCTTGCTCTCTCTCTCTCTCTCTCTCTCTCTCTCTCTCTCTCTCTATCTGTCTCTCTCTCTCTCTCTCTCTCTCTCTCTCTCTCCCAGAGGAAAGGTAGATAAATATTAAAACGGTATGTATATATAATAACAAGTTCAGTTCTTAAAAAAATGTTGACCTTACATCAAAATATTAAGGACCTACTGTATATGCAAGGGAAAAGCACCAGAGACAGAACATACTGAACTCAGAGTGGAATTTCCCCTTGTGTCAGCAAAGACTTTGACTCAGTGGAGCTGTGATGTAAAGTAAATGTTGTGTCTCGATAAGGCTTTGCCTCGGAGCTTAGCGTAAAACTCTGAGACAAGTTAGCGACAGGAAATGAGTGTATAATGCGATCAACATGACGGTGTAAGCCACAGAGGAAAACACGGGGCGGGCTACAGCACTTCCGCCCATCGTCATCATCTGCGGGCCTGAACCGGCCACCTGGCAACTCTGGCAAATACCAGATGGGCCAGTCCACTTTTGGACGGGTCTGTCCTTCACTAATGAAACAAAATAAATAAATAAATAAATAAATCAAACAGAAAGCGGGATCAGCAGCCTGCGCCAACGGGCTCAAAGTTCTGTGCGATCCCGCAATAACATTTTTTTTAAAAAAACGTTCAGAGACTTGATTGACAGCGTTGGGAAACGCGTTCCATGTGGGATAAAACCCTTGATGAGCACCGCGGCACAGCAGAACCATGGCCTCACGCCTGGAATTAACGCTGCACGCTCCGCGTCGGTCTCTGTGGCTCAGTCGGTAGAGCACGGCGCTAACGACGCTTAGGTTGTGGGTTCGATTCCCGCCGGGACCGTATATACTGAAATGTATGCACTCACTGCAATGTAAGTTTCTTTAGATAAAAGCATCAGCTAAATGGCATAGATTATATATATTATATATAAAGCATTTGCCTGCTTATTTCTTGGGGGCGTGATGTTGGGTCTGTGTGCAAGGTGCTACTGTGGTGTTCAATATCAAAGAAGGTACAACCAGATATTATCTGTTTTGGTTTACACGCCTGCTATTTGATCTGAAATTGGGCCGGTGTGAGCTTGAGATGCCAGGGCCGACTCTTTTGTCCCAGTCCGGCCCTGATCATCAGAGAACACAGCGAGGACCTCTTTTCCCATGTCGGCTTTTCATCCGTGACGTGAGCTGTCTGATAAGTGCTCTAAATGTCTAAATGAACTTTAAACCCTTCAAACGATCAAATCCCTAACAATCTTCTTTCAGAAGCTGGTATAATGTGGTTTTGACTGTGTTTTAAGTACCGCTGAGATAAAATTCTAAATGGTCATCGTAATCTCCAGCCCCCGGGGGGGGTGCGGGGGTGGGGGGTGCGGGGGTGTGGTGGGGATTTTCTGTTCTTTAATCCAGGAGTGATCCCAGGAATCTGTGCTGACTGAGAATGTCGGGCGTAATCCTATTCTTTTGATCTGGTTAGCAATCACAAGTTCAGGCAGGCAGGGTTGCTTATTTATTTATTGCACGTACCACTCAATGACATCATACAGTCAGGGGGAGTGGGAAACGGAGTGTGTGCGTGCGTGCGTGCGTGCGTGCGTCTGTGTGTGTGTGTGTGTCTGCGTGCGCGCCTGCATCGGTACAGACAGATGGTCTACAGCCATTTTGACTGAAACATTGTCAAGTCAGCAAGGTTTGGATCTCTCTGACGGCGGTCCAAACCAGGGCCCGGGTCCACAAAGAGCAGAAATGCTGATCCAGGATCAGGTCGCCACCTGCCCATATAATCGGATTAATTATGATATAAAATGCAGAAATGGTTCTAGATCAGCAGTCCTCCGTCGCCAGGCCTGCGTGGCGGCTTTGACGGCTCTGAGAGTACAGTAGGCTGTTGGGTGTAATTAAAGCAGTAAGGCATGGCTGTCTGGATGTGCACTCTACCGTCCCGTCTCCACTCCATTACCCCCCTGCAGCAGCATCGCCCTTGATACCTTCTTTTTCTCTTTGAAGCATTAATTTAGCTATTACCCAACACATCTCTCCATTGCTGGCGTTTGGAGGATCAAAACTGCATGGGCCTTCAATGGGCTTGATGCACGCACGCACGTCTGTGTGGGTATGTGGGTATGTGTGTGTGTGTGTGTGTATGTGTGTGTGTGTGTGTATGTGTGTGTGTGTGTGTGTGTGTGTGTGTGTGTGTGTGTGTGTGTGTGTGTGTGTGTGTGTGTGTATGGGTGTGCAGACCCCTTTCCCCTTGACCAGGTTGTTTTCATTCAGTCTCAAGTGATTCCCTCTGCTGCTTCGTGTCTTGTGACCCCTCCCTGCTCGTGTCTTGTGACCCCCCCTGCACACTGAAGCCTACCACCTGTGAAAACACCTGTGGCTACTAGCAGCTAGCACGTAGCGGCAATGAATACCCTCCTCACACACACACTGGATCACACAGCTTTACTGGGAAAACCGTAGTCTACCTGTCTGGCTCCAATTACAGTCCTGCAAGAGATGCTGATTTCTAACATAGATATAGTGTCAAAAGTAAGTCAAGGGTCCACCATGGTATGTGCTGCACGATCTATGTGGAACGTGTCTCTGCATGCGGATGGAAAGAGGAACGGGGAGGGTATCAAACGTTTCACTGCATTCTGTCCCAAGAATTCTGCACAGAATGCAACACATTCTATCTACAATGCTGCACAGAATGCTGCACAGAATCTAGAATGCATAGAGCACGTAGGTCAATGGACCCTCCCTGTGTAGCAGACAGCAAATGTGTCGTTTGTAAAATCCAACTCTCTCTCTCCGCACCCTTCTGCTCGGAGTATAAAACAGCTTGCTGCTGATATCATACTTGGCTATTTGTGTCTAAGAACAGCCAGCGCTGTAGGTTGAATCTCAGGTCAAGGTGATTTGTCCTGTCAAGTGACTTCTTGCTCTCTCTCTCTCTCTCTCTCTCTCTCTCTCTCTCTCTCTCTCTCTCTCCCTCCCTCCCTCCCTCTCCCTCACTCTCTCTCTCTCTCTCTCCCTCCCATTCCTGGGGCTGTTTTTCAGCCTGACAGCCTTCTGCACTGCCCTGATATGTTCCCCTGAACTGTGATTCCACATCTTTATTATTGATGGGGAACGACTCAGGGATCAGAATCACAGAGAACTTTCAGATAAAGGACAGTAGTATGGAAGTCACACGGTCTATACGAGACCCTGCTGTGATACGACTATCTCTACCAAAATGATTGGACCCTGCAGCTGAAAGAACATACCCCTCAGTACGAAATTGATTCTCCTGATTGCCGTCTGTGCCCTGAAGATATTAAACCTGAACATACTGTATCCATTCCTCCTTCAGGCCTCCACTGTAGTCTGGCGTGAATGAGTTGATTTGTTGCTTTTTTCTTTTCTTTCTTTCTTTCTCTCTCTCTCTCTCTCTCTCTCTCTCTCTCTCTCTCCTTCACCACTCCCTCCGTTTCTCTTGCTCCCTCTCTGCTCAGAGGGACAGCAAACATTAAGCCAATAGAGGAGATAAAAAGGCATTTTATCATTGTCAGACTGCGGCAATGTTTAAAGCTGCACTCAGGGCCAGCCTTCAATTTACATAAATTGTCGTCTGACAGAAGCTGGTGGCAGTTATTTCACCTAAAGCTCTGGTAATGGCTGCAGCGGTCAACAGAGGAGTGTTCTGCTCAGGCTTTGTGAGGGTAAAGATAATTCACGTGAAATATCCATTTAATCCAAAAAAAAAAGGTTTGTTGTTTCTCTTTGAAAACGTGCGCGACATGTCGCACTTCCTCACCATATGTAAACAAAAACCAGGGGTTTAGTTACGTAAGTCGAACGCTTGATCCATGACACACTTTTGCGTAACTCTGTGTATTTAAAAAGGGATTGAAAAGATGGGATTTCACCACTAAGCCCTTTAGAACACACTGCACATCATCAAAGTCTGGCGCTGTTCTCTGTCTCATAGTTAGGTATAAACCCCCACAATTAATCATGTTAAGAACCAATAAACGGCTTTATTTTTAAAACAATTTTTCAAATAAACATCCCTGAATTAAAATCTAAAGCGCTTCACACAGAACCAGATCACAGACCAGCAAACGGTCTGCCCATGGCCAGCTCCTCAAACCACGCGCATCAGAAATATGTTACAGTACAGAACGTGAGAGAGGCAGGCTCTCTGTTGAGATGAGGAGACAATAAAGAGAATAACAGAGGGAGAGCATCACAGAGAGAATCCCACTTCACACCCGCCTGTAGGGTCCTTCTCTTTAATCCCTCTCTCCTTGCCCATGTCTAACTCCCTATGGGTGATTCCCCCCGCATCCTCAGACGGAATGAAGCTTAGCCTATCCAACACACAGGCCACCGGGCAGCGCAACATCAAACAGAATGCTTTTTTTCAGTATATTGGCCTCAAATACACAGATCAAGTGCATCAAGACACAGATGTAAACAGGGTATGAAAACATTGCTCCCCACTGCCAGAGGGGTAATGTATTTCCGAGACCCAAATGGCCAGACGGTTGCTCAGAACCTCCTCTGGGAGGGACAGAAGGTAAAACCGAAGAGCTCCTGATGAATAAATAAGAGGCAGGAATTTTTGGGACAGAATGTTTGTTGTTTTGCTCCTAGACAGCCAGAGTAGTAAACCAGAAAAAGGGCAACGAGTGGTGTTGTTTATCTTACGAATTAAAAGCCTTTTTTTTTTTTAATACGAACGAATTTAATCTGAGTTATAGATAATGCATAAACATGAACACGACTAGATAGGAATAAATAACAGATAAATATCACTACTGCATATTTTCTCTAGGCTTAGAAATCACCCCATGATAGGAATCTAAGCACTGCAATCAAATTGTTGCTAGCCGGTGTTGCACTGTGCATTCCCTGAATGGATCAGCTCTGTCTGCTCCTGTTAAAGCCCGGGGGTTAAGCTACCTGTAAAGCAGCACGGCATCTAACAACAAAGCCAGGAGTCAGAGGACCAGGAGAACTCACCTTCGCCACCCTGTTGGCCACCTCTCGACCCACCATCAGCCCCTGGACAAAGGTCCTCGCCGCGATGAACGCCCTGGTGACCTGGGCCTTCAGCTTCCTGGGCACGTCTCCGAAGGGCTTGAGCTGGTCCGTGTATTTACTGATGCACTCCAGGTAGTCGTCGCTGAAGTGGTACTGGGAGTTGAGCAGCTGGAACATGCGCTCCAGCAGGTGGGACCAGAAGTCGTTGAGCATCTCCTCTAGGTTGACGTTGCCACCCGTGTAGTAGCGCTTGAGCTCCGTGAAGAGGTCCTGGAACACCTCCGAGTTCTGCATGTAGAGTTTGCCGTACGTGCGCGTGAACATGTCGTTGAGGGACTTCTCCGAGTTGTCCAGCAGCTCCAGGAAGAACTCTGGTAGGAGGAGAAGGAGAAGGAGGAGAAGG
>NC_139673.1:1427468-1429968 GCF_951799395.1 Argentina silus | reverse complement strand
CGAAATCACTTCACTGATTTGCTCCAAAATCCATAGCATCCTTGAGATAAGTGGGGCAGAACATGGCAGATGAGATTTCTTACCGTCCTCATAGTTCTTGAGATGATGAATGGAAGAACATTACCAGGATTCCCATGAAAGGGATAATACCAAATTAAACAGAGGCCACAGAGAGTGGATAAAATGTCCAGCACCTTTCCCTGGATCATAAAGAAGGACCCAAAAGGAGGAAATCCACCCCATAAAGACAAATATATCACCCGTTAAAATAGCCATATAACTTTCTGTCTCTCTCTCTCTCTCTCTCTCTCTCTCTCTCTCCCTTCACCCAGCAGTGTGGAGGTTACTGCACACACACACACACACGCACACATACACACACGCACACACACACACACACAGTTTTCATGGGTCAATGCCTGAAAAACTGGTATGATCAAGAGGGCCTTTAGAAATAGTGACAGAGGTGAACATCCTCAGCAGACATAATTAATTGAGCTCTACACGGGCTAATTGAGTCTGTGGAAATAATTTTAGAGGCCATTACCTACATGTCACATGTAATCATATCACCTCTTACTCCAAATGCTTCTTCCTAGACCATAATCAGTCCTTTTAATATCAGTTGCCTACCATCGGGGTACAGTGTACTGGATTGCAATACTACACACATTCACAGTGTGTATTATTCATGAAACCAGGAGGATGTTTTCTCCTCTGACAATACCTTGAATTAAAAACGTGGGCTGGTCTCTCCCACTAACGCCGTTACCTATTTCATGAGAATACTGACAAAACAAAACAAAAAGCCTGTTTTGCACCGGTTGCAAAAAAGATAGCCTATCCAGGTTGACTAATGATTCATCCAACCAGATTCTCCAAACAATCCATCTTGTTTCACCTCCTGCCTCTGACCTCATTCAAATGTCTTTGTTGATATTCTGTGTGTCTGCTTGATCATGTACATCACGGATGGTCTGGCTGAGAACACAGTGTAGTATATATATAGGACCAGTCAAAAGTTTGGACACACCTTCTCATTCAATGGTTTTTCTTTATTTTTATTATTTTCTACATGGTAGATTAATATTGAAGACATCAAAACTATGAAGGAACACATATGGAATTATGCACACACACACACACACACACACACACACTCACGGGCACACACACATACGCACACACACACACACACACACGCTTTAGCCTTATTCAAATGCCTCCATAAATGTCTTTGTTGATATTCTGCTGCAGTAAACAGTAAACAGGAAGCGGGGTCACCGGGGTCACCGGGGCTGACCACCTGCAGTCTGTGGCCGCTGAAGGACAGGGCCACTCATACACTGCTGGACTGTGGTTATCGACCCGCCCATCAACAAACCTCCACCTCCTCCCATGATTGACTGCGCTGGCCCACCACAGTTTAAGGAGAGAAGAGAGAGAGTACGGACCCCAGACAGTTCAGACGGCTGGACCGGGAACTGCTGGACCTGCAGTACAGCCACAGAGCCATGCAACAGAGTGATGGATTCCTGCCATTTAAGCACCGTTGTGAGAGTCGGCTTTTTGCTTTCTTGTAAGTATGAATTTTTTAGTACTATTGATCAACTGGTCAATTTGCTGCAGTTTGAGAGATGTGTGTGTGTGTGTGGGGGGGGGGGGCATATCTTAGCTCAGGACTGTGTCTGTTCCAGAGTGGTCCTGCTTTTTAGAAAATAACGGTGCAGAATTTCAATAGGGAAACGACAGACTGTACTGGGTGTATTCTTTTCTATTTCTCTTCTTCTCCTTGCAGAGCCTCCCTGTGGGGTGGAAACACCAGTGAGTCACAGATGTTATGAATATGCCTAGAAGCACAGTACAAAGTGCATCATGATCCCCACCAATTACCATCATTTAGGCCACATTTAGGCCACATTTAGTAAACATTTATGTACAAACACATAAAGGTATATGTTGTGACATATTAACTCCCTTCTTTTTTCTACAGGTCATTAAACATGTTGTTCATTTACTGTTAGTTTAAATGCACATATTTTATAAAAATCTGATTTACATTTCTGCTTGCATCAGAAAATATGGTAAGCACAAAACTGTTTTGTTTACCAAGGAACTGACATCAAGTGCAAAAGAATATCTGCACTTCCGCTCAATCTTGCCTTCAGGGCTATTCCCAGAAGATACTTCCCCACAGAATAAAATAACTGATATGAATTAGAAAAAAATGTGGCCTGGCAAAGCTTGAATTTAAATGAGTGGGAATCTGAGCCATCATGGGGAGAGATAAGCCTCTCCTTTAGAGCTGAGTTCCACCCTTGCAACTGAGAGAGAGAGAGAGAGAGAGAGAGAGAGACAGAGAGACAGAGAGAGAGAGAGAGACAGAGAGAGAGAGAGAGACAGAGAGAGAGAGAGAGACAGAGAGAGAGAGAGAGACAGAGAGACAGAGAGAGAGAAACAGAGAGAGAGAGAGAGAGAGAGAGACAGAGAGACAGAGAGA
>NC_139673.1:1393033-1427268 GCF_951799395.1 Argentina silus | reverse complement strand
ATTAAATGCACCAAAGCCATGTTTTTTTGTGGAATTATGTAACACACATGTAACACACATGTAACACACATGTAACACACATGTAACACACATGTAACAGAAATGTTGATTTAATTGCTCCTCTTATTCTAAATTTGCTTTAAATTAATTCAGCATTCCGTCTAGTACTGAATGTTCACAGATGTGTCACTCAAACAAGGAAATAATAAACTACAATGACGACTGTCTCTGTAAGCCTCCCTCCCTCTCTCCTCCCCTCCTCTCTCTCTCCCCTCTCTCTCTCTCTCTCTCTCTCTATCCCCTCTCTCTCTCTGTTTCTCTCCTCTCTCTCTCCCCCCTCTCTCTCTCTCTCCCCTCTCTCTCTCTCTCTCTCTCTCTATCCCCTCTCTCTCTCTGTCTCTCTCTCTGTCTCTCTCTCTCTCTCTCTTTTTTTATCTGTCTCTCAAAGTTTTAACACACTCTACCATACATTCCTCAAAAGGAGCCCTTTTTAGCCAACAATTTGCACCTCCTGTCCTGTGAGACTCTGTACTCCCAGTAAAGCACCTCACCTCCAGAGCCCCGGAGCCCCGGAGCGTGTTTCCTACGCTGTTAACCTGTCTACCTTTACCTGTGAAGAAGATGCCAGAAATAATTCAGACAGAAGGATGAACAGGTGAAGGAGCTGGAGGGCGATGTTAACATCATAACTGGATATAACCTTGTCCCCAGGCATCTATACACAGCACATACAAGCCTGGAATAACAATGACAAACCCAGACTTAGGGGAATGAATTTACGGAGTAAAGTATTTGTCATTATTTGATTTCAGTGAATCACACGACTGAGAAGTGTGGCTCCAAATCAGAACCGTGGGTTGAACAGGCACTGGCGGGAGGGCTGTGGGAGATGACTGATGGAGGGGAAGCCAATGGCCACGTGACCAGCAGTCTGTTTTTATTGAGTAGTAGATGAAGGCCAAGTTTGACACGGTTGCTCCACCAGACCTTCAGAGCATTTGAGCGGAAGTGTCGGGGAACTCTTTTAGATGTTCCCTCAACATACAGGACCCAGTCAAAAGTTTGGAACACACCTTCTCATTCAATGGTTTTTCTTTATTTTTTTTAAATTATTTTCTACATTGTAGATTAATATTGAAGACATCAAAACTATGAAGGAACACATATGGAATTATGTAGTAACAAAAAAGCGTTAAACAAACCAGAATATGTTTTAGATTTTAGATTCTTCAAAGTAGCCACCTTTTGCTTTGATGACAGCTTTGCACACTCTTGGCAAGTTTGTGTCCAAACTTTTGACTGGTACTGTATATATATATATATATATATATAATTAAAATATATTCCATATATTTTATATATAATATATAAAATACGATATAATTTCCTCATAGTATAATACATATTTCCTGACTGCAGTTTGGAGTACTAGTACTGGTATTTACGGGATGGTGCAGTAATGTACCTTCCTGGTTTGAATGAGATTTTGCCCTGAAATTGTACACCTATCCAAGTCATCCCGGCTGTGAAGAATCAATTCTGGCTAATAGTGAAGTGTTAGATGAGAATTATTTCCTGCTCTATCCGGCCCTAATTAGAATAAATAATTAATACGATATTTAGGGTGACCTTTCTGCCGCTCTGACAATAATACATTATCCACAGGAAAAATGGGCCGAGCTCACAGATTCATTTCACATCATTAACCGTTTGCAAGCAAGCACAGAAGGTGGTTCGTTTTTCACGGGCCCAGCATTTAAATATGGCTAATTAAGAGCGAGGCCCGATTAGAGGTCCAACAGACCTGAATGACTGGGGGTGGGGGGGGTTGGGGTGGGTGTGGGGGGGGCGGCGGTGATTAGTACTTCTGTTGGACTGCCGCTGAGCCCCCTGTGACCGAGAGTTAACCAGGCCGTGCCCGGGTGGAGCGAACGGAACTGGAAGTGCCACAGTACATGAACCTGTCCAATTAGAACACAGATGTGACTGAAATTATTTTAGCCCGCTGTATCAGAACCATGCTTGGTGTCTTGGGTCCCACAGTACTAAGCAGAGCTCTAGAGATTGATATCTCAAATATGCACTGCACCGTGTTGTGTTTAAAAAGCGACTCTGTCACACCAACGTTGTCCAGAATTACCCTATTTGTTTCCACCGCAAAAAAAACACCACACTGAAGGAGAGTATCTGGGTAATGTTGACTTATATGTGCCTTTCAGGGAGGCTGGTCGAGGTACAAATCGGAGGACGGGCTCACTGTAGCGCATTTCTACCTCCACCAGCCTCCCCAGTGCCTGGAGGCTGTAGAAAGTGGCCTTGTTGTCAGTCGTCTTCACTTCCACTGGACCGGTATCTATCTCCTTGTGTTCCCAGGTGTCACCATAGCCTGTCCCTGACACGGAGGGGAGCCTCCTGATTGGATAGACATATTCCTCTCCACATGGCAGGGAGATTGCTCTGGGCAGCAGCAGCAGCAGCAGCATCAGACCTCGCCTCTCTGCTCTCTCAGCAGGGAACGGCCTAGTGTGGCGTTTCCTCAGCTTTCAATATAGGGGCCGTCCACACCGCAGTCTAATAGGATATCCGGGGCCGCCACATGAAAGGCCGGCCTGTCGGGCCGTGTGACCATTGTTCTCCCCGGCTCACACGTCGCTGCCTGCCAGCCAGGAGAGGTGGGAGAAGGGGAACAGATTGCGTTGTAATCGGTGGTGACAAACCCCAATAGTGACAGTCGCCGGCTGTCTTCAGAGGGCAGCGAGGGAACAACATGCCCTAATTAAATTAATGTGAAGGTTGATACGTTGCTGGTTTATGCAGCGGGGGCTCGATGGGGTCTGAGATGGACCGGTGACAACCGTTGTTCCCAAAGACATTCCTTTCAGCTATTGATCGACCTGCCTCTGGCCCAAGAGTTCAATAATACATAATAAAATGTGTGAGAATTTAAAGAAAAACAAACCTGCTTTAATATTTTATTTCCCTGGAGAAGAAACAGTATGTTCAAACTTAAGCTGGATTTGTCTCTTCTGTGCAAAAAGAATGCATCATTTCAATAATTAAATCATTCATTTGTGAGGGAAAACCAGTTCCTCTGCAAATGTGTATGCATGGAACACCATTGCCATTTCATAATATAATAAATATTTCCTGTATGTCCAGCCTTGAAAACGTCTCTGCGCCACACGGTCAGGATGGCCTCTGGATGTTGTCAGCGACTCATACAGTATGACTCTATTCCCCAACCCTCAGTCCAGCCATGGCTTCAGACTCATTAGATGACAAAGTTCCCAACACTGCTGGTAGACAGTGACTGTCTTTGTTGTTGTTGTTGTTGTTGTTTGTTTTTTTCCTGAGGTTCATTACCTGTGAAGGATGAATACGCTATGTGGGCGTCTCCTGCCAATTATGCAGATTTTGTTTTCCTCTCGTTCCGTATGCTACCTTGTTTAGATTGCCAGAGTGGACGAGGAGCCCTCAGAGACTTCCAGCATGTTTTCCTCCACTTCCATCTCTCTCTCTCTCTCTCTCTCTCTCTCCACCCCCCCCCCTCTCTCTCTCTATCTCCACCCCCCCCCCCTCTCTCTCTCTCTCTATCTCCACCCCCCCCCTCTCTCTCTCTCTATCTCCACCCCCCCCCTCTCTCTCTCTCTCTCCACCCCCCCCCCCCTCTCTCTCTCTCTCTACCCCCCCCCTCTCTCTCTCTCTTCTCTCTCTCTCCACCCCCCCCCCCCCTCTCTCTCTCTCTCTCTCCACCCCCCCCCCCCCCCTCTCTCTCTAGTGGGTAATTGTTTCTGGATGAATTGCCAGCCCAACAGTGTGTTTAAAAGAGGTCCCTTTATCCTAATGAGCGATATCTCTGTGTGCAACAAACAGTGAGATGAAGAAGCCGGAAGTCTCTGTCTTATGATATCCAGACTGTGCTTCAGGGGACGTTGGTGGAGCCAGAAATAGGAGGCCGGGCTCATTGTAATGCATGTAATGTACCATCATGAACCAGACACAGTGGCTGATGAGGCACCATTGGAATCTTAACAGAGCCTACAAAGCCAACAAGGAATTTCTCGATGCCGTGTATTTTCACTTGACTTGAGTTCAAATGGAGCTGACCTCAGCTCTGATACACTCCATGGCCCACACAGTCGACTCGGGGGGGGGGGGGGGGGGGGTGGGGGGGGGTTCACAGGAGCAGCGGCAAGGTCGCATACCTCAGTGTTTTCAGCCAGTGGGGGGGACAGAATTGTACCAAAATGACCATGAACTTGTGTGTGACTTTGTGTGAAAGGCTCCAGCGAGCAGTGGCGGACCTACAGGCTAACTTTGAATTCTTCTGTGCTCCCTAGAGGTCTCGAGGTACAGAACATCTCATCTCGCTTTGACTCACACACACACACACACACACACACAGACACAGACACAGACGCACACACATACACGCACACATATACACACACACACACACACACACACGCACACACACAGACACAGACGCACACACATACACGCACACACACACACACACGCACACACACACGCACACACACACACACACACACCCACACAAAAAGTTAAATGGCATATATTATATATTATATATATTATTATATTATATATTATATTACAGAAAAATAGAAAAGAAGAAGAAGAAGAAGAAGACTTTGGATTTAAAGCTCCTTTCAAAATAACCCAAGGACACTGCACAGTGGAAAGAGGAAAAATAGCAAGAAAAATAAGCCATAAAAATAATATAAAAATAAAAAGCTACTCAGCTTCGGTTAGGGTTGAGTGAGGGGGCTGAGCTGGCTGAGGGGAAAGCCAGACTGAGCAGGTGGGTTTCAGTCTGCTTGAGAATGTAGTCAGAATCAAGTCAGAGTTGCCAGTGGCTCGGGGAGAGAGAGCTCCAGAGTCTGGAGACGGCAGCTCTGAAAGCAGGATCCCCTGTGGTGCTCAGTGTTGTTTTTTGGGATGGTGAGTAGTCTGGAGTCAGAGGTACAGAGTCAGCGGGAGGGGGTGTGTGGGTGGGGGACGTGAGCGAAGGAGGGGGCGGGGCCAGGGGGGGACTGGGAGGTGAGCTGTAGGGTCTTTTGGGGGATGTGGAATTTAACTGGGAGCCAGCGAAGACGGTGCAGAGCAGGGGTGGATACAACCGTCTCATTGGCTCGTTGGAAGGACCTGAAGAGAGATGTGTTTGGCGCCAGCTGTAACCTTCAACTGCAATCTGTAACTTTTCATTTCTGGTGAATAAAACTAAAAACTAAAACAAAACTGAGTTGGCTTTTGTGAATGTAATTGGTTGATCTTTGTCTTTCCGTTGCCTAGAATATTACAGCACACCTTTAAACAGCCGTTTGTAGCAGGACATTGTATAGGGGGATTGTGGAAGCACATTTCCTAATGGGTTCTCGTCATAAACGTTAAACATTCCTGATATAACTCAGGGTTTTATCGAATCAGCACAGTTCCTCCATATTAGACGGTGACTAAATCCACAGACGGAAAAAGCTTTGAGACACGTCTAACGTCCTTGATCCATCGCATGTGTTCTTCTCTGATGACACTGCGATTTCACCTCATGGCATGCTGCACACACTCTGCCTTTACTACGGTGCTACTCCATTATGCTGAAAGGTGAAATAAAATAAACTCCCAACCACATGCAAATGCATGTCGCATGGTGCATGTCGCATGGTGCATATCCCTTTTAAGCTGACAGCACCAATCCAGGGGTGCCGTCATGAAACGTGTGTTGTAACAGCCAGAGGAACAGGAGACACGTTTCCCACAGCCCATCCATCATCCTCTGGCAGCTCGTTTCTAACGTCTTTAAAATTAAAGGTGCACCGGCCCCCTGGCTTTTACAGGGAACTATTGTTTCCTGACAGCCCAGTGAATCTCCGGTGGAATCAGGGGAGAAGGTTGAGTGCAGGCGATTTTTATGCAAAGGGCTGACACAGTGAATGAAGAGGGAGGCTGCTCCCTGCTCTCAGTGAGATAACTTTGGCTGTACTTGATGCTATCTGCGACTGGCAAAGAGGTCAAATATTTGCGCTGGATAATGGGTTTTTAGACGTATAACTGCATGAAGTCAGCAGACTAGAAATACCTTTAAGAGAGGTTTGTAATTCAGCACCTGACTCGTCCTCGTAAAAATGTGCTTAATCGTGACCGAGCCAAGCATATGGTTCAGTAGATAAAAAATGAGTGGGATATCAAAATCAGTTTTGTGTATATAAAAAAAGAAAAAACATCTTAGCTGTGTGTTCAGTGAGTTGTATCACCAATGTCCTTGTTGGACTCTGACATCTTGTACTCTGGCTATCTAACTATTTTCAAAACAGACCAATTATGCCGTCTATACTGAACCCCAACTTCAGTGTTTGGGGGTGCAGGATTTAACTCCTACCAGCGCCACAAATGGAACATGAATTTCTCAATCGTGTGAATAGAAAACAGTTCAAGGTTGGGGCCAACTCCATTTCGAATTCATGAAGAAGAAAAAAAACTGCTTTTGATTCAATCCGAGAGCAAAGGAAATTACGCGAAACGAAATCGAGTCCAATCTGTGACACAGATACTATAAACCAAGGCTCGGCTCTCTGAGTTAATGTGTGTCTGTGAAGGCAGCGAGTGCTTGTCAACGTTGATGTGAGCAACGGCTGCCATTAAAATCTCATGACTTATCCTGAATTTATGCCCCCCCCGGGCCACCTCGCCGCCACAATGCCCACGGCGCGCCGCGGAGAAACGGTCGACCGCGCCAGAGACGCATCTCGGCGATAAATTAACAACGACTTGTTTGTTGCCTCTGTTTGTTTTCCTGCTGTTGAGGAACACGCGACTGGAACGGTCACCAAGAACCTCGGCACGCAGAGGAGCCTCAGAAACACGCCAAGGGAAGGAACATAAAGGCTTGGGTTTTTTTTGTTTCGATAGCTTCAGCACATTTCTTGAAACAGTATTCAACTTCTTATAACAGTTAACACATTCCCCTAAACAGTTACAGGAACACGTTTGCCAAAACACCACATCTATCAAAACGTAGAATATATGTCTCAGAAGCAAATCAGTGCATCAAAATAGTATCCTTCATCATCTAATAAAAGTTAAGTCCACCATTAATTTATAACGACACACTACATAGAAACTATAACCAATATAATAATGCATAACATACACTATGCTGGCTGGACAACTTTCCTTAGAAAACAAAGGTGAAAAACAGTAAAAATTCCACTCAGCAGAGCAATCAATATTCAGAATCAGGTAGTTACAACAATAAAGAAATCATTACTGTAGAACTCAAAACGTGCTAACAACAACATTTAGAGTAATCTGTTCTCTCCTGTCTGCCAGGCCATATGTTACTTTACTGATGAGCTATTTCATTTGTGATTACAGACTGATTGTTAGCTAAACCGTTGAGCAATCAGAGGTACCGTGTATTGAGTAGAGATTCATTATATTAGGGGAAAGGGCTATACGCTGTGAGCAAATAACTCATTTATCAACACTTCCTGAACTGATTTGTGTGTCTTAAGTAGAGAGCTGATTTAACTGGGAAAGACTGGTGCTAGCACATATGAGGCCCCTGGTGAAGGTATCCTTGGACGCCCTGCAGGTTGCCTACCAGGCAGACATTGGTGTGGATGATGCCATCATCTACCTGCTCCACAGAGCTCACTCCCATTTACATAAGGCTGGCAGCACTGTGAGGGTCATGTTCTTTGACTTCTCCAGTGCATTTAACACCATACAGACCTTACTACTTGCGGATAAGCTGCTGAGGATGCACGTGGACTCCCCCATGGAGGACTACCTGACCAACAGGCCACAGTTTGTACGGCTGCAGGAATGTGTGTCGGACTGGGCGGTGAGCAAACTCCTGGCCATCATGGACAATTCTTCCCATCTCCTACATGACACTGTGGCAGAGCAGAGAAGCTCCTTTAGCAACAGAGAGCTGCTGTAACACCTTAATTTCCCCTCAGGGATCAATAATGTACCTATCTTTCTATCTATCTATCTATCTAACTGTTTTGCTAAAAATTTTAGTGTTGTGCTCATGTACGTGATTGCCTTGGGCATGTGAACTCCATTTTTACACAAACGGTTTAAAAAATCGAGAAAAACTATAAATAGCACCGTGGCTATCCTGTAGAAGGCTACAGTACCTTAGGTGATGTTCTTCCCCTGACTATTATAAATCTTAATCAAATCCTCATTCTTTCACATGAATTATAGAACATAACGATTATTAATGAACGATATGGATTAAAACTGCATTGGGAGGCCGTATTTTTAATAGTCTCTGTGGTTGAAGATGGAGAGACGTGACTCCAGGCAGTTTGTGTTAAAGATTTACAGAGCACGTTCTTTGTGGCCCTGGGACACATCCTGTATTGCTGAACCTGAGAAGACACCAGGTAGTAGTTGATGTGACGCGTGAGTCGCTGTTTTTCTAGAACATACCGATGTGGTCATTGAAGAAACGCCTTCAAGCCAGTTCTTAGTCAAGTCTCTCGTTAGGCTTGAATGAACATGAAGGACGTGATGAGACCGGAAAATTCTGCCTTGTCTAAAAACAATCCCATTGCACACGACGTCCAGAGTAAGACATCCACCTGTGATTCTTTGGAAGACAAGTTAAGTCATTAAAGTTTCACACCTTTCGATCAAAATAGGGATATCTTGTATGCAGTTTTGGAGGTTCTATTAGGATGGCAGTTACAATGTGATGGTTTGGCAAGGAAATGTGGTTTGTAAATAGCAAAGCATATCATAACATTAATAATCTGACTCCAAGTAATTTAATTAACACTATATGCAGAGAATTGTTGAGTTTGTGCTGATTTAGTGCAAGAATGGTCATAGAAATTGTTTACATTCTACCCTCAATGATAAATGGTAGACAGAGAGAGAGAGAGAGAGACATGGTCTACTGTACTCACAAACAACAACCTGGAGGTCTGCCCAAAGAATTCATCTGTTTTATAGACCACAGTATTTAAATTAGGAGCTGTTTGCAAGGAGACCAATCAGAATTCATCCCATCAATTCTATACTGATGACACCACAATTTTGACACCTTCCAGAGCACAGAGAGAGCACTGCCAACTGTCCCATCGGGGGAACGTATCTCAAGGGCGGGGGCAGAATTGCTCCCCCTTCAGTGTTAGCATCAATGGAAAAACACCCACACTGACAGTTGATCAGCATTCAGAAGTGATAGCATACACTGTAGCATACACGGTCAAGCATAAAGTCGGAAGGGCATGCACTTAAAGAAGTTGTCCTCCTGATGACTTTATCCCATGAAATATTAATAACCTAAGCTCACCATTATATAAAGATACCAACCGCCAACTGTTTACTTGCTGAGACAGTTATGGCACTGTGGAAGAAAACTCTGAAGGGTATGAACCTAAAGAAACTACTGAGGTCCACAAGAGGGACAGGACAGGAGGGGACAGGACAGGACAGGACAGGACAGGAGGGGACAGGACAGGACAGGACAGGACAGGACAGGACAGGACAGGACAGGACAGGACAGGTGTGTCCCCACGGTGCGGTGGGCTCCAGCGTTCCCAGACGCCGTGAGGCGCGGTGGTGTTTCCAGCTGTGGAGAGGCCATCTGCTGCTTCTCCTTAGTTTTAATTAGCACTGGGCCTCTCTTTGTCATCCTGCTCCTCCCTGCGCCAGCCTTCTCTCTGTGGACTCACAGCCTGATTATGATAAACAGGTCCTGCAGACTCAGGAAGCCCACGGATAAACACAGATGAATATTTCAATGGCTTCTTAATAGTTCTATTCATTGAGAACGGAGAGGGCATTTCAACCTCTGTCAGTGTTCTTCTGAGACAATATTATCTGCATCCCTCGGGTTGTACAGGAAGGGCTGTGTGTGTGAGTTTAGCTTGAAATCATAATATTGTACTCCCCTCCAAATTGCTTGTCTTGGAACAATGTGGGTTTGTGAATATCCCATGTTTTGAGGGGTGTGAATATCTAGCCAGTGTTTGTATTACTGTTTAATAACAAGTGTAACAAGTATTATTTTTACGCTTACACTGCAAAAATACAACTTATATAGGATTGGGGACAGGGAGAGAGGGAGGAGGAGGTGGACGAGAGGGAGGAGAGAGAGGGAGGGGGAGGGAGAGAGGGAGGAGAAGGAGGAGGAGGAGGAGGGGGAGGAGAGGGAGGAGGAAGGGGAGAGGGAGGAGAGAGAGGGAGGAGGAGGTGGAGGAGAGGGAGGAGAGAGAGGGAGGAGGAGGTGGACGAGAGGGAGGAGAGAGAGGGAGGGGGAGGGAGAGAGGGAGGAGAAGGAGGAGGAGGAGGAGGGGGAGGAGAGGGAGGAGGAAGGGGAGAGGGAGGAGAAAGAGAAGGAGAGGGAGGGGGAGGAGGAGGAAGAGAAGGAGAGGGAGGGGGAGGAGGAGGAAGAGAAGGAGGGGGAGAGGGAGGAGGAGGAGGAGAGGGAGGAGAAAGAAGAGGAGGAGAAGAGGGAGGAGGAGGAGGAATAGGAGGAGGAGGAAGAGGAGGACAGCCATGCTGGAGCAGGATGAAGAAGAGGAAGAGAGCCAGTCCACAGAAGGTGATTGGCTGGAGCAGGACGAAGAGGAGGAAGAAGAGGAGAGCCTGCCAGTCCGTCCACAGAAGCCTGGTCAGGCGGTCTGCCAGAGTATGCTTATCGTAGCAGCAGGATGGAGAGCTGGGAGTTTGGCACACTGCTGCATCACCGGCTCCTCCATCTTTAATGCCTCTGTGTGAAACTCTCAGACAGCAGCCAAACTCCAGCCGTCAATCACAAGCTGCTTTATCCGAAAGGTAAACGGTTACCTGGCTCGAGACGGTCTGAGGAAGAGAGACGTCGGGTCCACGATGTGTTGGTGGTAACCGACTGCCTCTCTGTACCAGACAGCCATCATAACCACCCACTCATGGCACTGTTATCTGTTATTACCGTACTGTCCACAAGAGAACAGGGTTTGTGCTGCTGTAGTATTCTGACCTGTAACCAGCCACTGTTGATGGGGGAGACTCTGGTTGAACTCTGATCAATACTCCTGCATCAGGCTGATTGATCATGACTCAGTATATATTTCTATGGATGCAATAGAAGTCGATAGGTTTCATACACTGCTAATGTGAGGATATTGAGCTCAGGGCTTCTTATCTGTACCTCAGTAAGAGATGAGATGAGGTGAAAAACACTGAGTCGACTTCACGTCTCCCGAGCTACAGTTCAGACGGCCGCGTACAGGGCCATGCTAGCTGGTGGAATGCTATGCTAGCTGGTGGAATGCTATGCTAGCTGGTGGAATGCTATGCTAGCTGGTGGAATATGCTTATGTTGTGTTAAGTGTACTTAGTGCTGATTCTGCTGTGAAAACGTGAGGTCTTATATGTTGCCTGTTTAACATTAGGCTATAGTGGATTCCTTCAGTTCCTAATAAGGGAATTAGCAATAAATATTAACGTGTCTGATCTTTCATTACTGTACATACTGTACTGTGCAGTATACTCATCAAACAAGTACAGAGACCTATTTTCCTGCAAAATAGCCTGTCTTTCTTGCTTTAACCTCAGGGAGTTTTTTCCTCATTATTTTTAAGCTTGAAAATAATTGACCTTGTGGAAATTAATTACTCGTGTGCACTGTTGCATTCTGGGCCGAGAGTGAGGTGAGTTAATGGAAGCGCCGAGGCGGTGTCATCCCTTTATCGTCCCCTCATTTTTCAGGTTAATGTGTGTGTGTGTGTTCTTGCATGTTTGTGTGTGGGTCTGTGTGTGTGTGTGTGTGCGTGTGTGTGTGTGTGTGTGTGTGTGTGTGTGTGTGTGTGCGTGCGTGCGTGCGTGCGTGCGTGCGTGCGTGCGTGCGTGCGTGCGTGCGTGCGTGCGTGTGTGTGTGTGTGTGTTCTTGCATGTTTGTGTGTGGGTCTGTGTGTGTGTGTGTGTGCGTGTGTGTGTGTGTGCGTGTGTGTGGTAGGTGCACATCCATGAAATATGGCAGCTTGCAAGGTACAAATAATGTCATTGGAAAAACCTAAAAAGTGCACTCCTTTTCAATGCTCAACAGTTTGAGTTCATTGCTTATTGAGGAACTATCAACTGTTGTACACTGCAGACAAACACAAGTCAGCACATATGATGTTAATGGTATAGATTTATGGTAATGTATTCACACAATCCATAGCCATGCGTTGAAAAGACTGGGTCTGAACCGCTGAAAAATGTCTACAAATATAATATGATACAATTACTGTACAACAACAGACGCAACACCAAAGAAACATATTTAAGAATTTTTTTTCGAATGCAAAATTCAACGTGCTCATTGAATCTTTACGATTGCCTTCTCGGTTATATTCAATGGTTGCCCTTCAGATCTACATCGAAATACATCAAACATATTCCAACACACACATTATTCACGAGGAGCTTTCCTCCTCTTTTTTACATTTCACTACAATGCAAAGATAAGCCTCAGGGATGATGAAAAACAGCAGTGACACTACTTTTAAACAGAGCAAAGGAGTCAAGGGCACATCGATCATCCAATATCAGTCGTATCCCAAAGCCGCTGCTTATGCTGCTACTGCTGTATGTGCTTTCAGTGCACTGCACAGCATCCTATTCAGCCACTGTGTAGGCCTAAAGGTAATGAGCGGTTTGCTCTGGCTGGTTGCAAGAGTAGGGGCTTGAAATTAGTCTGACAACTCAATTGAGGGATCTGCATATCAAGCAGGCCTCAATCCTTTCCGAGTGTCTTTATGACTAATTGTGATTTCCACACTAGTGTGCAAACAGGGCTGAGTGACGGAGTGGGAGAAGAAGTCAGATTTGATAAGACATGTGTGTCCGTCTTAGGAAATACGCCACACAATCCAGGAGGCAGAGAGAACAAATAAAATATGTGTCGTATCAAAAAAACAACCAGTCTCCCACCTCTCACTGAACGATGTGGAGCAATCGAACAACGTACAAAACCACCAACTGTGACTGAAGAAGTTATGATTCTACTGGCAAACTGAGACGATTTGGGTCCAAGCCAGGGATGGTGCTTTCACATCCATTCCTCCCGAATGCTCAATTTCTATCAGCAGTCATAGGAAGGAGCATCTAGGGGCATAAGGGCTAAAACAAGCCAATACAATTATTCAAGAGGTACTCAATCCCCGAACTTAGACACTGACACTCGGATCTCATCGGTCTCTGTGTGATAAAATCATCTGAAAGGCCAAGTCTTGTTTAAATGGCATTTTGATGGCATTTGTGTGGCCTGCTTTTGGTGAGTAATTTTTCTCCCTGGATTACATTCCATCAATCAAAACCCCCTCCCTCTCTCTCTCTCTCTCTCTCCTTCCCTCCCTTCTTCCCTACCGTCACCTCCTCCTTGACTCCCTCCCTCTCTCTGCTTGCTGGTCTCTCCATGACATCATCACCAACAACATGATAGCATTTACAGGTGGGTGTTGTTGGCCCCGGGGTTAAGCTGACCCTGGAGACGCTGGTCTGCGATCCGTTTTTTTTTGTTTGTTTTCCTTCCGGAAACGGTTAAGGTTAGGATTCAGGGAGGGTAAGCTGATCCCGATCATGATCCTAGATCGGTGGGGTAGCAACTACACCCCAGGGCGTTTTGTTTCAGGCCAGAAAGACCGGCTGTGTTGCTCATCTCCAGCAGGCTGCTGGTACACAGGGGTGTGTTAACCACCCAGTGGCCTGGGCTTTGATGTATGTGTCTGCCAGACAAGTCCTGGGAAAGGGCCTGCCTCTGGGTGGAATCCCAGAGATGAGTGTTCCGTGTGTAATGGACACACCCACAGCTTTGTAGGGTTTACGGTCTGACCTCCCAGACGGGCAGACACCCCACACAGTAGTGTCCCCAGCTGTGACATGACAAGGACGCAGAGCGCCTGAGATTGACAACGGGCTGTCAGAAGAGACAGGCGACATAGCGTAAGTTATTGTGTACGGTATTATTGTATATGTTGATTTCGGACACAGAGTGAAAGCGAATGGTCCCCACGCTGCCTCTGAGGTCTACATTTGCAACAGACACGTCAAACACTAAACCATAGTAATAATAAAGGTATGACGAATGTCGCTTTTTCTGTTAAAAATGTTCTTGTACAACGTCACCATTCCCTCCTGCTGTATTCCACACAGATCCGATCTGATAGCAATACAAATTAGCAAGGGTAACAAAGTCGATCAAAACACCTCGGCTTCCCACTACTTTCATTCAGCAATACCCTTTTGTTTTGGCCATGGGCAAAGCTTAGGATGCAGAAACTTTGGGAGGTTTAAAACCGTTAAATAAGTGAGAAGGATTCTGTTCGTGGCTGGCAGCGAAACAAGGTGGATGACTTAATGTTCTCCTATCACAGAGCCTCCTGGCAGTTCTGCTCCTGTCAGACCACCAATCACGGTTTCTGGGTCGGTAAAATCGGTTGTTATGCCCCTTCCACCTGTGAAATGAAAGACATACATACTGTATTTGATACTACTATTGAGCCTGCTGTAAAACACCCACAGAGCAGGGATGAGCAACATGCTTTACTGATTAAATCAGAGATAGGGAAGACAATGTGAGGACTATAATTATTCTCAAGCAATATTCTTTCAAACAAAATGTAAATGAGATGGCGGGTGGGTGGGTTGGGGGGGGGGAGGGGGCTGTCACTCATATACATGCAGTATGTTGTAATCAGGATTTGCTAAGGAATCCAAACAAAAACACAGAGTAGATGTATTTACACACTACCTTGAGGTTGCACAACATCACCTGCCTGAATCACTGTTCCCCCCTTAATGAGTATCTAAGAATCTATCGTTTGCTTGGGTTACACCCTTGTTAGAATGACAGCTAACTAAGGCTCATTAGAAATTAAGTAAGACCATTAAGACAAAGTGTACTCACATATGTCCCAGAAGAGCCGAACGATGGGACTCCATTTCATTAAGCTTACAAATTGCATTAATTTGCATGAAACAGGGCAACATCAAATGGACCACATTAACAATCTTGGTCAGGCATCTAACAAATAGAATGCTTGATCACAATTTGATCAGGGGGAGTCCACCAATTCTTTCTGAAGAGGCCCAAAACAGGAAGGCCTAACTGTCTGCAATGCATTTTGGGAGACAACATCTCTTCAGAGGGCATTGGTTTTACTGTTTTAAATTGTAAACCTTTCTCTGTTTCTCTTTCATCGCTAACGGGCCCCGTCAGACACAGTGGCTGTTCTCTCAGACGGCAACATTTACAGAGACATTGACGTTTCTAACTGACGTTTCTAATTGACGTTTTTCTACCAATAAAACAGCAGCTAAAGTAGATGTCACCCTCTGTTCTGCCCCCGTCTCTCTCTGTTATGCTGCTGTCAACGCCTTCACTTCAGCTCCCGCTGACGGCTTTCTTCTACCAGACGTCTGCCTCAATTAGTTAGACGTTTGTTTCTTTTCAATCATCTCCTACTTTATTGATTTAAGTACAGAGACCGAATTGAATACCATTCATTCCATTCAGAGCAATGACGCTTGAGAAATGTTCCCACAAAGTTTTGACAAGAAGCAAACTATTAACTCGGACTGAATAGCCACAACAAACCCACCAAGTTTCTCCTGGAAATCGTTTTTCTAGTTTGAAGCACAATAGTTTGTATCTTGTAAGGCCACTCAATAACCTCAACGGAGTTATCTTTCATCCAAAGTGAAGCAATACTCAGTGGTGTTACGTAAACTAAAGCTTGTGCAGCTGGACTGAAGGATAAACAGTACGGTGAATTATCTCATTATTCTTGATAACACTCCACAAGCTAATGTATTTCAAATGAAGAGAATCCAACACATTGGCTAACATTATAATGATCTTGATCATATGCTGTATGATACACACATTGATATATATATATATATCAATCACATGACATGGACATCAATGGTAAATCTACACTACACTTCTACAGCAAGTGGGTTTCAACTCATTACTGTACAGTACACTACTGTATGTCAGACATAGTTTGCTTTGCGGAGGACAGTTTTACAGTACGTACTGTATCTCAGGAGACCTGCCATGCAGTTCAGTGGATCAGTACAGAGAGAGACATCGGGGGAATGCGTTTAGCCAGGGTTGAGAAAATCAAAGCAGTTTCCTCCCATGACCAGGGCATCCTCTTCCAGAGTGAAGCAACAGCAAATTGGCTGAACACACACACACACACACACACACACACACACACACACAAGCACACGTGTGTGTGTGTGTGTGTGTGTGTGTGTGTGTGTGTGTGTGCGTGCGTGCGTGTCGTGTCCCAGGCTAAGCAGCTTTGTCTTCACTTCTCAGCTTGTCCTCAGGGTGAGGAGGCTGCGGCTCCCCACAGACAGAGGCTGAAGTGGACCAAAGCCGTGGTCACATGACTGAGGGCTGCTGGGATCATGTTTACTGCATGCCTGGAGTTACTGAACAGCTACTAGATATGTTTCTGGTAAAACAAAAAGGTTAAAAGGACCATTCTCTGCATTCCCAGACGGAGCAGGTTTATTCAGCCCTCTGAGAATTGTTAGTGTTAGTTCAGTTAAGATAACGGTGGACATCTGATCATTCCAAAATACTATTTATGAATTTGAATCGGAACTGTGGATCCGTTTTGAAAACAGAAAATGTGCTGGGTTTGGGAGATTGTATGAGGCACCACTAACCTTATCAACGGCTTACAACAACTTTTACATTAGCCAATTTAAAAGCCCTTAAGCCACAGAGGAGATCAAATTAAATCAAATCAAATCAAATCAAATCAAATCAAATCAAATCAAATCAAATCAAATCAAATGTTAATCAAATTGTCATTTACACAATTAACCCAAATGCTTAGGGTAAACAACAATCAAACAAACAAACAAACAAACAATCAATCAAACAATATCAACATAAATCTGCAGTGCAATTTCATAATAATAACAACATAAGGAAACAATAATAATAATAATAATAATAATAATAATAGCAAAACAATGGCAATAGCATGAAGTGTAAAGCGTCCCAGATAGCAGCAAGATCTTCTGCTCTCCTTTCAGGGAGCCCTCTGCAACAACACATCACAAGGTACCTTTTTCCATTATCCAAATACATTCAACCGTAATGCGAAAACGCACTGCAGTCCCAAGTTACGAGCAACTCCATTCTCTCTGGTATGTGAACTCCTAAGTACAGCATAATGGAATATTGTTGATACATTAACGCCATCTACTCTGAGCCTTCTGTACACATTCCTGCTGAACTAGGGTTGACCATGAAACGACCCTGCATAGTATAAACATTTCCCTTGCAAGGATGTTTCAGTCTTGTCTGTAAAGCCCGTGGCCAAATGGAGATTAACGTGCCTTCTATATAAAACAGGATGAACAAATAAAACCCAGCTTAGACCGTGTTGTCGGTCACCTACATAACTCTGATATTAATGAAACATTTTTTAACTGTCATTAACCATTTCCCGATTAAAATGTTGTGAAAGCTTATGTGTATTAATCTTATTGACAGAGACGATTTCAATTAGTAATACGGTCTGTATTACTCTACTCCACTCTAGGACCCCTACGTAATCTCAGGACTCTGCCTGGGGGACATACAGAAAAGCTACAATGTATGTTGGCATCCCAAGCCGCCCACCCTTCCAGAAGCCTTGTTTTGATTGGATAAGTCCATCTTTCCCCCTATCAGAGTTATAATTTGAAATATTAATGGGATGTTTCCTTTGGGCCTCCGTAGAGCATCTCAATAGCATTAGGTTCCCAAATACCATATCTTTAATGCTCCATTTTGCAGAGTAAACTGCAGAAAAAAAAGGAATCTATATGAAATGTAATTATAGTCTGGAGATGTATCGGCGTGTGGGATCAGTTTCATGAGAGCCAAAGTATCCCTGCGAGGGAAACAACTTGATGGGGCTGAAAGAATTTACTCTACTGCATCATTACCTTTCTCTTACCTCTGTGTACCCTGACTATAATGTCTTCTACTTTATGAACTGATGACAAAACATATCATTCATCTATAGTAGCGTGGTGATATTGTTCATCTGGGTAGTCATTTGCATTATCTTAAACATACCGGTTTTTGTGCAAAATACAAGACAGCATTGTTATTTTTCATTGTATACAGTAGATGAGTCCCATTGAGATACGAATCCCTTTTTCAAGGGAGCCCTGGCCAAGAACCAGTGAACATAAAGTTCTCTGGACCTAAAATTGATGAATTTCCTTCCAAGGAACTAAACCAATTTTTCAGGCCAGATGTAATCAGGAGAGAGAATAAGCTAAATGAAATTGCCTGACCCTTTTCTCCAGCCATTAGGTCCTGGCAGGCCAAATGCAGGCTGACATAGTGAAATACAAAGGACAGTGGAATAGAAGGTTCAGGTATGATATTGTCTGAGAGGGAAGCAAATAGGTGTCTTTGCAAGGCGGTCATATTTCATCCGTGCCAAGAGAGAGCACGATCTCAGCTGTGGCCTGAACAAACTCAATATCCTGGAGCTGGGATCCGCAGTAAACTGAATTACAGCACTGTACTGTAGATATTTCAGAATACTGTATCTGCCCCCCCTCCCACCATCTCGCCCCAAAGATGAGATGAAATAAATAAATGAAAAGAGACTGAATCAAATTGCAGAGGCCTCTTGTATTTCTTTTTGCAATTTCCAGGTCCATAGAGAAGAGACTCTCGCCAGCCTGATACATGGCATAGAAATGGAATTTATAGAATGGGCACAGGCCCTCAGTCCATGGCGATTTGGCTGGTGCACTTCACTCCACAGTATTTCTATTGTGTCTCTTTGAAGCCCAGCAGAAGAACAGAGTGCAGTGTCCAGGCCTTAGAAACATAATGTACAGAACTGACATAGCCCCTCAGACCCTGGCAATTTGGCTGGTGCAGTCATGGGTACACTCAACATGACTATTACTCTATATGTTCATGGTCCAGGCCACACGTAGCCTCACAAACCTCCATCCTGATGGGATGAAATGACATGGACTTCCTGCCCCATATAATGGAGGCTAACCCCTTCCCCCTGCTCACCCACCCAGCTAGCCAGGAGCTAAAGTGCTGGACAGATCCCTGTACTCGCTGTCCACAGAGGATAGTCTTCCTGACATGTACTTAGGCTGACACAAGGACATCAAAACAATGCTCATTTATTCATGCAGGCTTCCAGGAACGACACGGTTTTGGTTTCATTCATATTGGACATGATTCTGTCATTGGGTTTCCACGACATCAATGGATCCAGTGTGGTAGGACATACTCTACCAAGGAAGCATTACTGCACATACAATATGGATGTTTTGATGGAATACATATATATTTAAGGTATATCTTACATGCCTTTTGAGAGCATAGCCTGTACTGTTCTTTCTGCTGGACAGTATCTCGTAATAATCTGTCATGTATTACATTTATATTTACATTTATGGCATTTAGCAGATGCCTTTATCCAAAACGACTTACAACAAATACATCATCTATCCAACTGTCATCATAAGACAAAGTAATCAATGCTCACACCAGGGGCCATTGGCAGTCGTAATGCCAGAAGCCTTTTTTTTTTTTTTTTCTTTTTTTTATTAACAGGAGAGAACTTGTACAGAGGGGAAGTGGGGGTGAAGAGGTCTCAAGGGTTGGGGTTAGGGTTAGTACAGGGGGGGTAGTGAGGGTGAAGAGGTCTCTAGGAGGGACTGTTAAGATGTAGCCTGAAGAGATGGGTCTTCAGTCTACGGCGGAAGATCGGATCGGATCAATATCTCCACAGTGAAATTCCACAGTGAATATGTGCCTTTTGAGAGCATAGACTGTACTGTTATCTCTGTTGGAATTCTGCTGGACAGTGTCTCGTAATAATCTGTCATGTATGCTCTCAATGTCTCCCTGTGACACACCTAACGTAAACAGCGTGGTAAAGCTGCTGTTGAATGCCGTTATGGAAGTCATTGATGTGATTATGGTACATTACGGGCGGTTGACCCACAGTACCGACAATTATACCGTTACTATGCCACTCTACTTGAGTGGCGTTTCATTAAACAAATTTATTATTTTCTCTGGGCGTTAAAAAGCTTGTACTGACAAAATGGGTGATTGTAATTCCAGTTCACAACTCTGAGGCAGAACTGGGGCATTCTAATGAGGACCTCTGAGATCCTGTTTTTGATGTTATCATCATTTGAAGTCAGCTATGAATTGTGGGCATGTGTTTCCCCTCTTCTCTAAATTCTACTTGTTAACTTCTTCAATGAGTGGAAGCATGAATAACTAATGTGATATGTGGGATATCTGTGTGGAAATCTCTCTGGTTCAGAGACTAAATACTTCCTTTGACCAAAACCAACACGCAATGTACATGGGTAGAGTTTCTATTGACCACTGAGCAGTTTCAGCTGTGTGTGTCTGTTGCTCTAAAGTATGAGTGTTTTGCCTGTACAGTATGTGTGTTTTGCCTGTACAGTATGTGTGTTTGGTGTCTTTTACTGTCATTGAGGACATTGAAGATTACATGCAATTCAATTAAACTAACTTTAATTCAACACAATTCAATTCAATAGCATTCTATTTCCCTGTAGTCTATCCTATCCTGATGCTTTGCTTCCAGATATCAAGTTAAAGCCAACAGAACCACTAACTGGGAAGCCAGCAGCCTGTTCCCTACAGGGTCCTCAGGTGTTGACCTGTTACATATTGAACAGTAAACCCAATCAACACCCGTGACCTTGACAACCTGAAAACTAAGTGATAAGGATGTCGTCTTGCTGTGTGACGTGACACCAGTTCAAATCAATTAATCACCTTGGGTCACAGGGGAGTGATGTGACTCCCTGCCATCACGTCAGTGCAGTCTTATTCCCCTCTGTCACCACGTGCATAAAGCCAGTCTATTATTGGCGATGATATTTAGCAGTTTAAGCACTTGCAATCCCTTGTGACGAGGTGATAATACAGTTCAAGTTTGTCGGGGAGCCCTACGCTACGGTCCCCTCCTGAGTCTCTCCTCTATTTCTCTGTTTTTACCACTAGCATACCATTGTACTTAGCATGCAAGGGGAGGAGGGCATGCCTGGTTCTCTGTGTTACGATACTGGAACACAGATCGTGCTTCTTCTTCTTCTTCTTCTTCTTCTTCTTCTTCTTCTTCTTCTTCTTCTTCTTCTTCTTCTTCTTCTTCTTCTTTATTCCCATGTCCTTCTGTCTTGGCTGAATCATATCGTCATTCACAATCATAATCATCATTGTGTAAATAGTTACTTAATATCTCTAAGACTCCCAACTCAAAAGGGATTAAAAAGGACTGGAGATAGATACAGAGAATGCATATGTGGAGTTGACAGGAGGAGAGGAGAGGAGAGGGGAGGGGAGGGGAGGGGAGGGGAGGGGAGGAGACGGGCGGGACCCCCTCAACCTACAGAGGAAGGATCAAAGAACTTAGTCAAGCAATGCTTTTGCTCAACCCAGACTTCAGCCAACCAACCAACAAACCACACCCGCTAATCTCCTGGGCCAAATGGGAGGCCAGAGAGGCCCAATGTGAAACCAAACAGCACTTAACAAGCCCTGGCCTTCACATGAAACGCAGAAACTAGTGAGGGATGGAAAAGAGGAGTAGTAGAAAGGCTTGTCTACACAAGATCAGAGGAGTCACAATACATCATCTTTTTATGTCTTTAACTTGTATCTAGAAATGTATTCCCGATGCTCTATGGGCTGCATGAGGCTTAAAAGTAATCCTTGTGAAAAGCAGAGGAAATAAGTAGTAGCATAAACTTTCACAAACACATTAAGGTAGGGAGTTGTCTCTGCCATCTACAGGATTAGATGTCCAGTCTTCTCACTCCAGCATAAAAGCTTTTGCTTCCCTCCCTAAAAAAAAAAACTGCTAATCCACCTAGTTTGTGTCTTTACAGTACACCTGACCAGTAAAGCTATCTCTGAGTGCTGCGGTAACCCTGAACCCTGTATGAAACGTGCCAAAGACTAAAATGGAGGTTTGAGATGATAGAAATGAACACAGAGGAAGGAATGATCACAGAGGAAAGGCAAACAAGAAAAAAAACCGGTAGCTTTGTGAAATATGAAATCTGCTTTCCATAAGCGTACTACCGCCAGGAAACAGGGCGAGGATTTACACTTGGGCACAAATCCAGAATCACACTTTTACTGAGCCATCAGACGCCTTTTCCAACTGATGTCATCTACTCAGCCCTTACTGATGTAATCAATCTGGAGCCATAACCGCGGTGATGCAACGTTCTCCTATCTCTCACCCCTGATTCATCTGTAAATAATGATGTGATCTCATCTGCTGTACTTACTTAACACGGGTCAGGTTGGGGCACCTGATGTCCCTCACCACAGCAAACATGAATGCTCTCTGAGAGCGAGGCCACGTCCACAGGGAATCAGTCCACGTCAGACCAACACATAGGATACAGTACGGCAAGGCTGCGGTTGGCCAGAGTCTCTCTGTTACTGCACATTTATTGGACTGGAACATGGCGAGGCCTGTCTCTATGGGAATATAACAACACACGAAGAGATAGGGGCTGGGTGGATGGATGGATGGATGGATGGATGGATGGAAGGGATGGATGGATGGATGGGTGGATGGATGGATGGATGGATGGATGGAGGGATGGATGGAAGGGATGGATGAATCGATGGATGGATGGATGGATCGATGGATGGATGGAAGGATGGATGGATGGATGGATGGATGGATGGATGGATGGATGGATGGAAGGATGGATGAATCGATGGATGGATGGATGGATCGATGGATGGATGGATGGAAGGATGGATGGATGGATGGATGGATGGAAGGATGGATGGATGGATGGATGGATGGATGGATGGATGGATGGATGGATGGATGGATGGAAGGAAGGATGAATCGATGGATGGATGGATGGATGGATGGATGGAAGGAAGGATGAATCGATGGATGGATGGATGGATGGATGGAAGGATGGATGAATCGATGGATGGATGGATGGATGGATGGAAGGATGGATGAATCGATGGATGGATGGATGGAAGGATGGATGAATCGATGGATGGATGGATGGATCGATGGATGGATGGATGGAAGGATGGATGGATGGATGGATGGAAGGATGGATGGATGGATGGATGGATGGATGGATGGAAGGATGGATGGATGGATGGATGGATGGATGGAAGGAAGGATGAATCGATGGATGGATGGATGGATGGATGGATGGAAGGAAGGATGAATCGATGGATGGATGGATGGATGGAAGGATGGATGAATCGATGGATGGATGGATGGATGGATGGAAGGATGGATGAATCAATGGATGGATGGATGGATGGGATGGATGGGATGGATGGATGGATGGATGGATAGATGGATAAATGGATGGATGGAAGGGATGGATGGATGGATGGAAGGGATGAATGAATAGATGGATAAATGGATGGATGGAAGGGATGGAAGGATGGATGGATGGATGGATGGATGGATGGATGGATGGATGGATGGATGGATGGATGGATGGAAGGGATGGTAGAGATGTTCAGAACCCTCCTTTCCCTTAAATCGATGTTCCACGTAGTTCCATGTAGCGTGTTATATAGGCGCCTACAGCATGTCCAGTAGTTTTTAGGTGCATCAATGTTTAGATGGCGCTTTTTTTAGATGCAGCTTGTGTTGCCCATTGAAGCCCATTCAGTCCATAAAGATATCTTAGACACCAAGGCACTCAAATCTCCAAACGCTAAAATCAAGAACATGTTACGCAATGTTGCTTCAGAGTAATTTGTCCGTTTAACTTTTTCCATAAATTATTCGTAGTAAACCCACTTTTGAACCTAATTTTATTGCACAAAGTTCCAATCCAAAAGGGAGTTTCTCTTTGACAGCTTTGCACGCCCAAGGCAACCCAATGGACTGATTAGTGAGATCTACTGGTGCATTTGTCAGGAAACATCTCTGATGTTTTGAGAACGTTTAAAACAGAACAGAAATTATATAGAAACTAAAAAGGGCGCATTTTACATGACCGTCGGCAATGTATTCCAGAGTTGAGTTTTGAGTGTTGTTATGTGCTTCTTTGACATTTATGACAGAAATTGACATAATCAGAATATCAAGATCAATGCAGGTAAAAACTGTCTGGGGTGGTGCACTACTTAGACAACTAGACAACTAGACAACTATATGATTGAATTATAGTGGAACATCCCTTTAATCCCAATGTGCAACAGACACTTACGGCATCAGGATTTATTCAATAATGCATCAAGCCCCCTCCGAGCCTCCGGGAGCGTAGTCGGTAATCAAAAGTAGAGAGTTTCTAAAGGATTTCTAAATAGGGCCCTATAAATAACTGGGGACAGAAATGAGGGCAAGTAAAATTGATGAGGGATGGATTCAAACCCCGCGGGGTGGGGAGAGCTCTGCTGTCTACGCCATGAGGGAGGAAGTGTTGAACGAACGGCTTCACAGAGTGGGCGGCCATGGAAGACTGAACTGAGTTATGGTGAATGGCCGAACCCACACCTGGCTACAAAGAGATATGGGGGGGGGGAGGGGGGTAGAGAGGGAGAGAGAAAGGGAGGGGGGGAGAGGGGGAAGAGAGAGAGAGAGGGAGGGAGAGAGGGGGGAGAGAGAGAGAGAGAGAGAGAGGGAGGGAAAGAGAGAGGGGAGAGAGACAAAGAGAGAGGAGGAGAGAGAGAGAGAGAGAGAGAGAGAGAGAGAAAGACAAAGAGAGAGAGAGAAAGAGGGAGGGAGAGAGAGAGAGAGAAAGACAAAGAGAGAGAGAGAAAGAGGGATATCCAGCAGTCTATTAAGTCAGATATGTGTCCGTTCAAGTTAAGGAAAAAAGCAAATAACAAACACCAAAACACAAGAGCAACAAGAAAGGCAGCAACCTAGGCTGAGGCCGAGGCATCGCAAAATCAATACCGTCTGCGAACAAGGAGAGCATGGAGCGAATCCCTGGAGATGCAGAGCCCATCAGAGTGATAAATAAAGTTTGGGCTTGTTTCTCCGACAGGCACACCTGCTGTCAAAGATAAAGGCCAGCGCATCACTCGTCTCAGGCTTCAGTGACCAGCGATGCATGCTGGGTAAAGCTCAGTGGGCGCCAACCTAATAGGACAGGAGGCATGCATTGGATGAAGGGCAGAAAGGTCCAGGGCTATTCCTAGGTAATCGGAACACTGTCCAGCACGGACCAACAGCACAACGCAGAGAATGCCTCGGCATTCATAAACAAGGTCAAAAGGTGTGAACAACCTTTGAACTTTGAAAATACTTTGAGGATGCATCTGATTTCATTATGACATGAAAATCACAGACAAGCCCTGTCAGAAATGAACTTGAATGATGGCTTCTGCTTCCATCTGAGAGCTCTGCTCTGGCAACCCTTTTATCCAAAGTGGCCTAATAAAAGAATGATGAAACCCAACAAACCATACATTTCTAAGTGGGAGATAATTACAGATGGAGTCAGTCTGTTATTGATTTTTTTATTGCGTACGAAAACGTGGGCTCCCCCAAGGTTAACTACAGAGGATACAGACAGATTGACAGCGATCCCCACGTCATATTCATAATAAAAAAGCTGTAATTACATTTCGCACACATTCTGATTCATTCATGTCTCCGGGTTGGTATTAATGACCCCACTATTCCATCAGAGAAAGTACTTTTACCACACAGCCCAGCAGGGCGGAGAAGCCCTGAACAGGCATCAAGATGATCAGGGAGCTCAGCAAGATACGGACCACAGTGACAATAAGGAACCAGCCACCGTTAAACTAACTGTCTAAAAGACTCTTAAATCGGCGGCCCCGACTCTGACTCTGACAAGAAAACAAACGGTTCACACCTCGGAGAGATGTTTAAAGAGGTCCTGCACTAGATGAATATGCCTTGATTTTCCTTCTCTTCCTTTTCCAAAAAAATGCAACTGAGAATGAGATTTGTTTGTTGGAGGTGTGGATGTGTCTTGAGTCTGTCGTTGTCACCACAAGACACCTAGCCTAGCCTCCTAGCCTAGCCTCCATTCTCAATCATAATAAGCGGTGAATGATAGAAGTCAGCGAAGCTAGCTTTGCTACGGTAAGAAGTTTCCCCGCCGCGCTCCTAAAGTTGACACGTCTGTAATACACAATAAATTCAACAAACTGTGAAATTAAGTCCTTTGAATTCATTTACTAACATAAGCCTCTGCTGCTAAAGAGCTGCTGTAGTCTACCATTCTACAGATTGCCCCTTTAAAGGATACGCTGGAAGAGACTTCAAAGTGTTTACATGGTGAAGGGTAATAATGAGACGGGATGGCAAGGCACTGTCTGTTGTCTGGATGCTTTGATCACAGTCTTTGAAGAGTAGTAAATGTCTCAAAGGAAAAGCGTACAAATAGCTGTCAGCGTGATTCGTAACTATACAATTACAATGCAATTTACTGTACAATTTAGCCGCTTAGTGGCTAAATTTTAGTCTTATCCAGAGTGACTAACAATTACAGCATTCAAATTAGGAAGCTAAAACAACCACATACAGTACAACTGGCACCAGGCCAAAACTCACCACACCTCATAAAGCATGTTATGGTAGATTGAAGACTCTATCCATCTCTTCAGGCTACATCTTAACGGTCCCTCCTAAAGACCTCTCCACCCCCACTACCCCCCCTGTACTAACCCTACCCCATACCCTAGAGACCTCTTCACCCCCCACTACCCCCCTGTACAAGTTTCTCTCCTGTTAATAAAAAAAGAAAGTCCTTCTTCTAGCATTGTGACTGCCTATGGCCCCTGGTCAGAGCATTGATTACTTTATCTTATGATGACGGATGGATAGATGATTCATTTACTTAAACAAATGTATTGTTGTAAGTCGCTTTGGATAAAGGCGTCTGCTGAATGCCATAAATGTAAACGGTACACTTTACATTTTTCAGATACTGTGTGAACTTCCCCATTGTACAAACAGACATTTGCGTTATAATTTATTCTGCAAAAGGGACTCTACTACTGTATATACAAGCGATGTACACCACAGGCCTCTACGAAACCTGAAGGGGCAGGTAGATAAAACAGGGACGAAAAAAAACAAACCCAGATGTCTTACCGTCAAACTTTTTATGGCTCGAGACGAAGGTTGTCCTTAGCGTGTGGCTTGTCTCCTCGACTAAGTTCTCAAACTCCAGCTTGCTCTGCGGACTGAGCTTGTCCTCCATCTCGGCGGTGCAGCAGGTGTATCCCTGAGGACAGACGCGCAGGTGTTCACCTGAGGGAGACAGGGAGACAGGGAGGAAGGGAGGGAGGGAGGGAGGGAGAGGAGGGGGGGGGGTGAGAGAGAGGAGAGCACGTTTTTATACGCATCACCAACGGGCAAGCACCAGTGCACCACCTGGTTCTCTGACTCACAGGACTCACAGCATCAAAAGGGAGAGGGTGAGCGTTTGATCGATGCTCTCCTGTGATTTTGGATTCCCTGAACAGACTGTATCAAAGGAGGGACAGACTGGAACAAATGAGAGGCTAACATGTGTCTCGCAGAGATACCACGACATGAAACCAGAGATACCACGACATGAAACCAGAGATACCACGACATGAAACCAGAGATACCCGCCTGCAACCATGCTCATGCTATAGTCTGAATATGGTGCATTAGACGGGTAAAAAGTATTGTACAGTCGAGTCAGTTTTAAATGTACTTGTCGGATATCGGAACAGAAACTGCCATACAGAATCCTACAAAAGTACAAATATAGAGTACAGAAAGTATGAATTGTAAAGTGAATCTTCAACACAATTCCTGTTAGAATGAGGTAAGTTGGTGAGGTAAGTCTACCTACAGTTGAGCTACTGTAGACCAGCCTTCTACAGCTCTTCACATAATTACATGGCCTTCCACAAACTCCTTGATAAAATAGGCTGTCAAGGAGACGGTCAGAGAGTCATTTTCCAAGGCTCAGCGTCGGCAGAGCTGGCCCGTCCTTAAACTGAGATACCATGACGTACGGTAGAGACGATATGCCATCAAGGCCTGAACGAATGATGGGGCGAAGGTTTCAAATTACCTCAATCCCCGAAGGAATAGTCATTACTAACTGACAATATGGAGGGAAAGTCGGGGGGGGGGGAATGGGACATTGGTGTCTTATCTGTCCTGGTGCAGAGGAAGAAACGTCTATTTCATAATGTCTGTAGAAACTGCTTTAGCTCTCTAGTGGTGTGCTGGCATCAGTTGGAGACTAGTCTAAAGTGCCCACACTTTTTCGGCTTACGAGCTACTTTCAAAATGACCAGGTCAAAATGATCTACCTACATTAAAAAATGATATATATATATATATATATATATATATATATATATATATATATATATGACACGTGACCCGTAGAAGAGAAGCGATCTCAGACTGGCCGCATTGTACGTCAATCAAGTGGCGCACTCACACTGGCTCAATTGCCTCCTACCGTGCTGAAGCACAAATGTCCGTCGTAAAAAGAAAATCACGCGTGAGTTTTTTAATGTAATTAAAAAAAAAACATTTAAGCAGACTAATAAGGACCATCTATACCAACAACAGTTCTGGCCCACCACAGGTCTGCGGTAATGAGATAATAATGTCTGTTATGTGACTGTGGAGACTAAAACCCTTTAGACAACCCATACACACACACACACACACACACACAGTGAAGTGTTGCATAAGCTGTACTGCTGTGTCTGCCCCCGTAGCTTTTGTTAAACCCCAGAGCTCAATTCAATCCAACCCACAGTGCAGCGCCGCTCTCAAAAAGTTGCCTAGTGTACAGTATGCACACACTGTACCGTCCTGTGATTAAATCAAATCACAGAGGAGCTTCGGGGTGCCGGACAGCTGTAAACATATCTCGGATGCTGTCAATGTTCATAATGATGAAACCGAGCTGGAGCAGTTGATTGAAGTCTGCGTTCATAGCTTGTGATCCCTTCACCACATGCTTGCAAACAAACCGTGGAAGCGGCGGCGCGGCCGGGGCGGCTCGGCCGGGGCAAGGCTGTGTGGTCAGGCGTGAGGTGAAATGTAATCCAGCTCCTAGCTCTCCGACAGGCCCGGTGTACTGAGGGGTCCTATGGAGCGTATCCATCCATCTATGTGTCACGCTGCCTGTGCTCTGTAATATGGTACACACCGTAACTCTGACCTGAGGTTATCTTTCACGTGGGCGAGTGGCGGACATACTGTGTACTGTAGCAGCAGCCCGTCACTCACAATAAGCCTGTGTCTTTGGATTCCAACTCATTGTCATATAAGCAATGCACTACTAATGTGAAGACACTTAATGAAGTCGCTTTGATACAAGCAAAAAATGTTTTGATTCTCAGGCAAAACTCTAACTAAATGAAAGTACAGTAGTGCTGAAGTGAATCGTGGAAAAAAATCATTTGATATGGTAATGTGAACAAAATGGGTAAGCATTTTACATTTAGTGTCTCTTACCCGTGTTATAACACAGTAATTACTACAGGACCAACAAATGTCTGAAAACACTATAGATGTGAACAAATAAACATCTGCCTCCTTGATAATGTACTGCAGGCTACTATCTTTGAACTGAGCTGTTGTGAGTTCAGGAAGTTGCGTTTCTAGTCGGGCCAATCCGGCTTGTCTGCCTGCCATCTTGGCCCAGCAGCTGCTCCACTGGGTTCAGCTCGACCACAGATGTTAGGAGACACTGCTGCACATATTTCCTATTAGGGGAGCACTGATCAGAGATGGAAATGTATGTAATTACAGAGGGCAAGATAATTGAAGACGAATGCTAATCTTCTTGGGGGAATTCCACGCCGGAATGTTCTGGCGTTGCCGCAAACGTTCTTTAATCAAAGTGAAGTGAGCCACGAAAAATATCCTGTGCGTTTTACCCTAAAGACAATCGCATATTAGTCATTTTGTCAATTTTCTCGGTTGCGCAGATGCGCCTGATCGTTCTGAATCATTATCTTCATGAACCCGAACACAAGGCGTGATTGAGGCATAGCATCATCATTAGCGGGAAGCGCTGACGCCAGTCTCCGTCTCGGAGACCGCTGCCTGTGCTACACAGGCCGTTCTCCACGTTTTGGATGACTGAAGAAAAGATGGGCAAGACGGAGGCCATTTAACACGAGCAATCAGTCAGGGCACGGCTGGCTCCTTTCAGAAAGTTCACGGCGGTTCTTTCTTCCTCAGAGCTGTTGTTATCGTCACATGGAGATTACAATGTGCCGATTTGGCGCGTCAGCTTAATCAACTGTCTCCTCTGATGGAAGACGAGAGAGCAGAGCGTGTTTTGTTCTGTTTGGCAACACTGTCTGGGACAGAGATCAATAGTACTCTGGAATAAAGGACGCCATTGGTTGAAAAGCTAAGGGGTGACAATAGAGGAGAACTATTTGGACTTGCTGTCGTATTTTGTGAGTTCTTTCCTGTGCAGTGGGGTGAGATAAGATTGTCAGAGATGTAGAAACTGCCTGACTTGCAACCCGAACGTCGCTGGCTCGAATCGTGCTTGGGACACTACTTTGTTTTGTGTTAATTCTTGTTAATTCTGGCTAATTATTGTTGGTTATGCTAATATTTGCTAATGCCTTCCCCTGACAACTTCCCCTAAGCTTAACCACTCAAAATGAATGCCTGATACTGCCTAACCGCCATGCCAAGTTTTAATTCCCGTGGTCAAGCATGCGTAAACATAGGTCGTGTTCTAAGGCACAAACAATCGGAACGTACGCCCGTATGGGCAGTGAGATCAGGTTGATTTTGAAGTTCGTGAGCCATGCCTGACACTGTTCAGTACATTTCCATCTGCAGTGTTGTAACTGCTGACTCACTGTGCAGCCTACTGTACTGTGTCTTCAGGGTTGACCATGACTGCATCATGTTTGCATCCTGTGTCTTGCACTGTATGCACAGTGCAGTACTGACAGAATGTTCCTTCCCTTGAAAAAGTGTGGCTTTGGCCTAAACACAGCATGTTTACATGTAAACGGTTAAATGGAGAGAAAGATGACAAACTGAAACCGACAGTTAATCCCCTTCAATTAAGGGGACTGGATTCAGTTGGATCATCACCTGCTATGCGTCCTCAACCTACAGTACTGACAAAGTCGCCGAAGCACTCCAAACTATCTGGAACGTAGCCGAGCGTTCTGTCTGTTTTCCTCTTCTGCATAAGCAGATGTTGCTAACGATTACATCATTGCTAAAAATGAATGCTTCTATCATCATTTAAAACTTGACTGGTATGTGTACGGCAATTAGAGTCGGTTCCACTCCGACGCTGTCACAGTTTGAGCCTTTTTTCAATTAGCATCCCTTTGATACAACAAGGTTTCTCTGACATATCCTCAAAGGGGCAATCTGTAATTGGCACATCAATTTTTGACTGTTAAATGAATGACATATAGCCAATGATTCTTGAAGAATATGAATTATAAATGCCTCACGAGCTTAGTTCAACTCTCTTATCCCGTCAGTTGTTGTTTGAATTACAGATTGCACCTTTAAAGTTCATACTTTACTGTCTTCCACATACACAGTGTTTCCATGGCAATTTTGTGATACTGGATATTTATATTTTTCCGAACTTTAATGAAATATAGGACATTGTTCAAACTGGACGTTGTGGGTAAAACATACTGTAATTAGTGCAATATTACTATGGAGATGGGCTTCATTTTATGCATTCAGAGAACGTTAGTTATGCATACAAAACACTCACATTTAATCAATACTGTAGCATTTGCATTAACAACCTATTATAAGAGAGACAGCTTATTGACCATGTTAAAGGTGACCAGAGATCAGTCTGTGTATCTGAACTATCTGAAATGATGGGTCCTTGCTTCTGGCTTGTCACTGTGTAAGACATCACACTGACCCCAGTGTGTGTGTGTGTGTGTGTGTGTGTGTGTGTGTGTGTGTGTGTGTGTGTGTGTGTGTGTGTGTGTGTGTGTGTGTGTGTGTGTGTGTGAGTAATGGGCGGGGTGGCGATGGGAAACAGACTTCTGACAGACGGGGCTCTGATGGAGGGGGCTGAGGGGCGTCTCAGGGTCTCCACCTGTCAATCATCTGGCTATTGTAAGACATGGTATCTCCTCCTCAGAGCCTGGCTCTCTAGCCCTCTCACCAACAGGTCAGAAGAAACATTATGCAGAATGTTGACTTGATGACTTCATGTCAGGGAACAAAACAAACAAAACAATACAGATACGATACAATACAGACAACACAAAATAATTACATTTTGAGTTTGAGTTGACTGATAAACAGCATCATCCTAAACCAACGTGCTAAGTCTCAACCCTGTATACCTTTTTACAGCTGAAAATCTAACCCAGGTGAGCTGCTACAGAAGAAGAAGGTTCCAGAGTTACCTTCAAACACAAATCCCTTTTTATTTCTCTGTGATTTCCCCTCTTTCTGGGGTCACAGTCCCAGATACTTCATTCATGAGCTGTGGAGCAGGTTGAAAGCCCTGTCGGAAGTTAATAAAGAAATTATGTCTCTAAACGAACAAGCTTTCCAATTAAGCGGAAGATAATTCTCCTTGACACAGCTCTGAGGGAAGTTTGGATGTGAACGCGAAGGCAGGGGAAAACAGAAGAAGAAAAACAACAGTGAAAGAGAAAAACAGAGGCGCTATTGTTTTGGCGGGAGACGCTCAGACGCGTCGCTGTTTGCTGCAACGCGACACTCAAATTCAAGTTGATATGGCAGTAATTAAGGGAAGGCTAATGAGCGTTTGATGGTATTGTGAAACAACTGAGCTCTTTCTAAAAGGGTTTAAATTAAACAGCTCGATGAGGGAATTACATCATGGGATCAAAAGTGAAGGGAAAAATGACGGAATTTAGTTGCTTTTTTTTACAGCCGTGAAGAGTCATACTGTAGCCAACGGTGATGATGCCTCTGAGTCAATGGGCCTGCTCCAACTACTTCATTAGCACTGGAGAAAAACTCATATGCTTCTGTTTCAGCTGAGTTTGAGAAGATGGCGTCATGAGCCATTCATTTTTACTGTGGATGATATTCACAACTTTTAATTCCCCATTCCAGCAGATAAAAAACATGTCTGTCTTAGAAAAGTGTTTCAACGCGCCTGCAGTCTTAATGAAGTGGTCGGGCACACGCGGTACAAGATGAAACAGTTGCGCTGTTGACATTTATCCTTGTCTCTTCACATCAACTTAACAACCACTTGTGTTAAAATGAGTTCTACATGGCGCACGCTAGCAGAACAACTCTGCCACTGCACCTGAAGCAGCTCGTGATGTTCTGAGCACCAACTGCCGAAGTCGATGGCTACAGACTGGTACAACGCGTGACACATCGACCTCGACTAACTTCAGCTTTTTTCTTAGTGGTGGCTAAAGCTATCTGAATTTAGTAGTGGCTATTGAAACATCTCTGGACCATGGACTGTAGTTCCTCCTAGCCCATGGACTACCTTCAGGGTAAGAAACGATCTGACTATGAGGTTTACCATCCCTTTTATTTAAAAAACATTACAGATATACATTACCAGTCAAAGGTTTGGACACAAACTTACCAAGCTACTTTGAAGAATCTAAAATATAAAACATATTCTGGTTTGTTTAACACTATTTTGTTTACTACATAATTCCATATGTGTTCCTTCATAGTTTTGATGTCTTCAATATTAATCTACAGTGTAGAAAATAATAAAAAATAAAGAAAAACCATTGAATGAGAAGGTGTGTCCAAACTTTTGACTGGCACTGTAACTTTCCTGATGACACCAAGATACACCGAAACCTTCAAAGTCTGGATTGGCCAACATTAAACAGCTGCAGGGACGCAGGTCCATACAAAAAAGTCTGTAGCCGTCGACTTCAACTGTTGTACAGTGTGTGACTCTTCCTGCCTGGTATTTAGCTAGTTGTCCATCTCAGCATCAAAACATGTATTTGGGTCACAGCGTTCGCCGAAAATCACCCTAGGAACTCACCACTGTATAATCACTAGGTATTCAGCAAAAATGTCTGACCTTCGCTTGCGAGGAGCAGATGGATGCAGTGTGGTAGAGTGGGTTCTCTCTCGAGAAAACATGCCTGATTGGCAAATGATACCAGAAAAACAGAAATTCTCAAAAACAAAGTTTGTCCCATGCAACTGGAGATAAATATGAAGGACGCTTCCCGTGCCATTTTTCAGGGC
>NC_139673.1:1330533-1390533 GCF_951799395.1 Argentina silus | reverse complement strand
AGCTACTGTACGTTAAGCTACTGTACGTTAAGCTAGTGTACGTTAAGATAGTGTACGTTAAGCTACTGTACATTAAGCTACTGTACGTTAAGCTACCGTACGTTAAGCTACTGTACGTTAAGCTAGTGTACGTTAAGATAGTGTACGTTAAGCTACCGTACGTTAAGCTACTGTACGTTAAGCTAGTGTACGTTAAGATAGTGTATGTTAAGCTACTGTACGTTAAGCTACTGTACGTTAAGCTTGCATGAGTGGATTCAATTGATGTCGTGAGCAAAATATTAAATGTCCATCCATCTCAACAGTCCATTATTCATTACTGGTACAATACCAAAACAGGGAATATTCAGTCTCCCAAAACATTATGATTGATAATACTGATGATCATGATCATGATGATGATGATGATGACGACAATGATGATGATGATGATGATGATGATGATGATGATGACGACAATGATGATGATGAGGATGATGACGACAATGATGATGATGATGATGATGATGATGATGAATCCACCACCACAACATTAGCCAGACCAGCGTCTCTCCTCAGGACTGTAACTATTACAGTATGGTCTGTGCCTGGAGCCCAACACTAAAAGCATCACATCCATCAATGTGATTAATACGGTCAGCAGCAGCCACATAGTAGGAGGAAAAGAATATGCTTTCAAGCCAGTTTAATGTGTGACCCACTGATCCAAAGCCCTTGAATATTACGGGTTACGGCCTCTTGCTGAGGCTCTTGCTGAGGCTCTTGCTGGGTAGTTCGTTTCATATGCCACAGCTCTCAGTCCAGACGACCCTCTTCATACTAGACTCCCTTCTTTCACTAATTCAAAGTCCATTTCATACGCATTAACGCTCTTATGAGCATATTTACGGCTCTCTGGTTAAATCCTCTGAACACTAATTAGAAGTCACACTCTGTTAAAAGGTTGGAGGGGCCTTATGGTAAATGTCAAAGGTAAGCCTTCTTATTGGCCGAAACGTCATTCTTGCCCACGGCCACTGTCTCCACTGATGCATACAGTCCATTAAAATAGAAACACATTATAGATGGACCTTCGCCCCGGCACAAGGTGTACCTGTGACTCTGTCAGAGCAAAGTGTTTCCAGAAGACCACATAGAACAAAAACCCCAGCTTTTTCAACTTGCTTTTTAATCTTTGACCCTTTTTAAATTGTTGTTTTTGATGACTGTGTTTTTGTTTTACTTGTTATTTATCTATCTATTCTTGTTCTCTCCATGGAATGTAGGGTCTTTTCACCATACAAAATAAATGCATTATTAATATTATTATTATTTTAACTACAGTACTAGAATCTATAGAATATAATTATAGAACTATAGAATCTATAGAATATAATTATAGAACTATAGAATCCATCGAATAGAATTTCTACTGAACTATAGAATCCATAGAATAGAATTTCTACTGAACTATAGAATCCATACATTCCCTCCCTTCTGCGTAGATGGGGTACCTAAGGAAACAGTTTAGTCCATCAGACTGCAGTAGCAGGACGGTACATCTGGGCTGTTTCAGCCGGCTACCGTGCAGCCTCACTGCAACTTGGGTGGATGACTCAGACAGGTTTTTACCACCTGCAAACACAATATATTGTAGACATGAAAGGAAAACACAAGCCTAACCTGGGGTAACCTGGGGTAACCTGGGGAGGTGTGTAAGTATGGAGGATCTGGATGTGGTAAGAGAACAATATCACTCGCTGGAACAAGCTTACAGAACATGGTTGTTGCAAAAGAAAAACACTGCTGTGGAGTCTTCACCTGCACTGGTCAGCTCACTGGCCTGGCGCACACTGGCCTGGCGCACACTGGCCTGCTGCACACTGGCCTGGCGCACACTGGCCTGGCGCACACTGTCAACAGATCAGCCGACTGGAATCCATTGGCAATCTCAGAGCACTAATATCTGAGGGTGATTTTAGCCGGTTCTACGACTGAATTAACATGGATATTCATATATTCTTCAACATGTTCAACCATGCACTGATTAAAGCCTTTCATTCCTAAAAATCTTCTTCTGAAACCTACTATTTAAGTCGCACCCTGTATCACTGAGATGGAGGATTTTCAGCTCCAGTTAAGCATATCTCAGTGCCTATTGTTTAAATATTAGCCTAATGCAAAAAGGGGAGTCATCACTATTCTTAACTCCCCACAGAATTATCAAGTCTCTCCCCAAAGGCATGGGAGACATAATGGTCCGTGGATTCCCCATCTGAGACTCTTTTACACTTTCATTATGTCATGGACAATGAGGTTCATTTCCACGGCCAAACAATGCAACACTGCTTTGTATTCTCCTGCGGCAAAATGTGACACAGAAGGCCTACAGTACAGAGATGAAGTAGATTTGGGTGTTTGTGAGTCGCTGAAAGATGATGTTTGTTCATTATACTTAAATAGGCAGAACCCTCTGGAAATTGGTTTTGTATATACAGTAGATACAATACTATTACCATTTTCAAATGTGTTTGTTTTTCCACTTCTGTGCACCCTAAAACACCACAGAAGCTACTTTATAACACTGTGTATAGTGTTGACGTGAGACGTTACCATGGCAATTTTGACATTCAGTGTTAACCAATATATATATATTGTGGCATGACTGTACATGCATATATTGTGTATATATATATATACACACACTTGAAATCTGTTTACTGATGAACCCCCAATAGGCGGACTGTTCTGCAAATTACCTCAACCATGAGAAGTTCTGTGGATTTGCGAAAACAAGAATAAATAATCCCCGGTGTTTTATTTATTTGTGTCTGTGACACCTAAGTTTGATTTCAAACCCTTCTGGGTCTTACCTCTGCACACTGCTGCCTTCACATGCCTCCAAATGTGTGTTTGCTGTGAAGTTTAGGGACTCTAAGGCAGCGAGGACCCAGAGGACACAACAGACATTCACAATCAACAACCCTCCACAGCACGCACACGCACACACACACACACACACACACACACACACCCACCCACACCCACACACACACACACACACACACACACCCACACCCACACACACCTACACCCACACACAGATCCCATTCCGCCAGCTGTGCACTCATCTGAATCTTGGCATCTGCTCGGCAATGGATGCCACACTGGATCATTAGCAATGCTATCTGTCAACCCCTGGAGGAATTAAGTATTGCTATTAAGTATGGAAGTGAATGATTGTCATTGGTTTGCTGCTACTGTCATTAAATAACAGAGGAGATGATCGCTCTGATCTCCCTCCCTCGCCTTGCTCACGCGTTTACCATTCTCTACCACAAGCCCTCGGTAGGGAGCTAGGACATTCTCTACCACAAGCCCTCGGTAGGAGGCTAGGACATTCTCTACCACAAGCCCTCGGTAGGGAGCTAGGACATTCTCTACCACAAGCCCTCGGTAGGGAGCTAGGACATTCTCTACCACAAGCCCTCGGTAGGTAGGGAGCTAGGACATTCTCTACCACCAGCCCTCGGTAGGAGGCTAGGACATTCTCTACCACCAGCCCTCGGTAGGAGGCTAGGACATTCTCTACCACAAGCCCTCGGTAGGAGGCTAGGACATTCTCTACCACAAGCCCTCGGTAGGGAGCTAGGACATTCTCTACCACAAGCCCTCGGTAGGTAGGGGGCTAGGACATTCTCTACCACAAGCCCTCGGTAGGAGGCTAGGACATTCTCTACCACAAGCCCTCGGTAGGGAGCTAGGACATTCTCTACCACAAGCCCTCGGTAGGGGGCTAGGACATTCTCTACCACAAGCCCTCGGTAGGAGGCTAGGACATTCTCTACCACAAGCCCTCGGTAGGGAGCTAGGACATTCTCTACCACCAGCCCTCGGTAGGGGGCTAGGACATTCTCTACCACCAGCCCTCGGTAGGTAGGGAGCTAGGACATTCTCTACCACAAGCCCTCGGTAGGGAGCTAGGACATTCTCTACCACAAGCCCTCGGTAGGTAGGGAGCTAGGACATTCTCTACCACAAGCCCTCGGTAGGGAGCTAGGACATTCTCTACCACAAGCCCTCGGTAGGGAGCTAGGACATTCTCTACCACAAGCCCTCGGTAGGGAGCTAGGACATTCTCTACCACAAGCCCTCGGTAGGGGGCTAGGACATTCTCTACCACAAGCCCTCGGTAGGGAGCTAGGACATTCTCTACCACAAGCCCTCGGTAGGTAGGGAGCTAGGACATTCTCTACCACCAGCCCTCGGTAGGGAGCTAGGACATTCTCTACCACCAGCCCTCGGTAGGTAGGGAGCTAGGACATTCTCTACCACAAGCCCTCGGTAGGGAGCTAGGACATTCTCTACCACAAGCCCTCGGTAGGTAGGGAGCTAGGACATTCTCTACCACCAGCCCTCGGTAGGTAGGGAGCTAGGACATTCTCTACCACAAGCCCTCGGTAGGGAGCTAGGACATTCTCTACCACCAGCCCTCGGTAGGTAGGGGGCTAGGACATTCTCTACCACAAGCCCTCGGTAGGGGGCTAGGACATTCTCTACCACAAGCCCTCGGTAGGGAGCTAGGACATTCTCTACCACAAGCCCTCGGTAGGGAGCTAGGACATTCTCTACCACAAGCCCTCGGTAGGGAGCTAGGACATTCTCTACCACTCGGTAGGAGGCTAGGACATTCTCTACCACAAGCCCTCGGTAGGGAGCTAGGACATTCTCTACCACCAGCCCTCGGTAGGGGGCTAGGACATTCTCTACCACAAGCCCTCGGTAGGGAGCTAGGACATTCTCTACCACAAGCCCTCGGTAGGTAGGGAGCTAGGACATTCTCTACCACAAGCCCTCGGTAGGGAGCTAGGACATTCTCTACCACAAGCCCTCGGTAGGGAGCTAGGACATTCTCTACCACAAGCCCTCGGTAGGAGGCTAGGACATTCTCTACCACAAGCCCTCGGTAGGGAGCTAGGACATTCTCTACCACAAGCCCTCGGTAGGGAGCTAGGACATTCTCTACCACCAGCCCTCGGTAGGGAGCTAGGACATTCTCTACCACAAGCCCTCGGTAGGAGGCTAGGACATTCTCTACCACAAGCCCTCGGTAGGTAGGGAGCTAGGACATTCTCTACCACAAGCCCTCGGTAGGTAGGGAGCTAGGACATTCTCTACCACCAGCCCTCGGTAGGGAGCTAGGACATGAATGCTCTTACTGTATGTACGCCAGACAATAAGCAGTGAAAGGGGGGAACCATGAATAAGTGGATTTCCAGGTCTCTGGATTTCTGCTCTCCATCTCAACCACATCAACACAAACAGCTAGTCATGCCGTTAATCCCCTCAAGTTCAGATGGATTACATGCCGCCTCTGCCCCTGCTCACTGCTCCTACCACAGAACTCCCTCTCTCTCTCTCTCTCTCTCTCTCTCTCTCTCCTCTCTCTCTCTCTCTCTCTCTCTCTCTCTCTCTCTCTCTCTCTCTCTCTCTCTCTCTCTCTCTCTCTCTCTCTCTCTCTCTCTCTCTCTCTCTCTCTCTCTCCACTTCACGGGACTGCAAGTGGAATACTCAGGGTTCTAGGATTCTAGTTTAGAATGATCCTGGAGACGATTACCATACGGACAATCCAAATGAATAAGCAGCAATTTGACAGTAGTATCCTCTCTCTTCATATCCCACCTAATCCCTTAATTTACAATCACTCACACCCTAAATTTAAACTTCTTCCTGTTCTTTTTTCCCTTTTTCCCCCCCCAAGGCTAGAGAGGGTGGAAATCCGTAATCCTGCTTCCATTACTGATTTGGGCCCGGCACTTGATTGAAAACTGAAAGTGCACCGTGGCAAGTCGCTCAGGGGCTTTTCACACCACATTCAACACACCGTATATGGAGCTGGAGAAAGCTTGGAGGAAGGTCTCGGAGATTGTATGCATTTCACACATGGACGCTTAAAGAGGTTTGACAGGTTCACTATAGCAACGCTGAGATGTGCATTAATCCATCTCTCCTGACAGTGCAGAGAGAGATCCGGTCTTAGAAGAACCGACACAAGATATTCTCTGAGACGCTCAAAGGGAGAAAGAAAAAAAAGACTCTCAAGAAACAGGAATCTGTTTCACGCTAGGAAACCTTGTTGTGGTCAAGAATTCCATTACGACCTTTAGTTATCAATCGAAAACATAGATGAACGCAAAGACATACGGATGTACCGTAGAGTTTAATACTTGCTTAAACCATAGGAGTCACAACCTTTTACCTAACAAGGAAGATCGGGAGCTCTGTTAAGTTATATTCACTCTTCTTTGCATAATATGATAATATAGTGCTGCTTTCTAAAACAACCTGCAGGGAAGCCAATCTGATCTGATCTGATCTCACTTCATCTGCATGCGACCGCAAACAACTCAGCATGACGAGGAGACACACACCCCGCCCTGACACACACACACACACACACACACACACACACACACACACACCCCGCCCTGACACACACACACACACACACACACACACACACACACACACACTCCACCCTGACACACACACACACGCACGCACACGCACACACACACACCCCACCCTGACACACACACACACACGCATGCCCGCACGCAGACACACACACACACACACACACACACACACCTCATTAATTAAATACACTCTGTGAATATGGATTAGTGGCTTGAAATTTTTCTTCCTCCAATTTGGCACAGCGTGTTCATGTGCTCTGATTCAGGCCTAAATGGTTCTTGTATACTGCAGCTCAAGCACTTGGAGGCTGCCTGTAGTTTCCCCACACAGTCAACTACAGGTCTGGTGAGACTTCTTTATACTGCCATTCAGCATCTGTCTGTGGGTGAACCTAATGAGGGGGGGTGGGAGGAATGGGAACGGGGCATCCGAAATCCACATGAGATAAAATAAGATGAATCTTTCGGCGTTGTTAATGATGGTGTAACAGTGGGTGCCCCTCGCTTGCGCCTCTCTCTGGGACAGATTCTGGGAGAGGAGACACACAGAGAAACACATCCTCTCCTTCAGCATCCTTCCTCGTTCACTGGGCTAATCTCTTCTAGCCACTAGAGATAAACTTCCCTCAATTACCCCGGCTTCACTCCCCATCACCCTGTGTTCTAGAATTCTGACTTCATAAGCCAGGAGCGCTGTACACAGCTGAACTGTAGAGGGTAGGATCTTGCTATTCCCGAGAAAGCAATGATGCAAGATTGAGAACCTATACACACTGGAGCTACCATGTGTCAAGGGGGTCCTGTTTCAATGCGCCCGAGGGGGCAGAGTCTACCCGGGAGGCGTCCCCTGGGTCCATCTCAAGCAGAGGTCGGAGTAAACAGCCGAGCCTTAAAGGTCTCCACTTCAAGGTCCAAGGGAGCTGCCTTAAGCCGCAGTCTTACTTTGAAGCACTCTTGCTTTGGAAACCAGAAGTCTGTCTGTTCATCGTGCCTCAGAAGAAGACGGAGCTGTGACTGACTCCCAACACACACACACACACACACACACGCACACACACACACGCACACACGCACACACACACACACACACACACACACACAACTCTACACAGAGGTGTGCCTCAAGGGCAAAGCTGGCTGTGGGCTGACTGGCGTGTAATGAACTGGTTGACAGTTGCTTTGACTGCCTGGGCACAGGAGCAGCAGCAGAGGACCTGTAGGAAAGAGACCTGGACTATTTTAGCTGAGCTGTCAGCCAGGCAGCTTTGGATGCAGACAGTCCAGTCCAGGCTCTATTTCAAACTCACTCCACATATTTCTGCCACCCTGTCCCTCTCGTCCCCCCCCTCGTCCCCCCCCTCCTCTCTGCTAAGAACGCTGACAGTCTGGCCGGGGGCCTCTCATAAATACAGGGGGGGATTTTTCTGTTTTCAGCCCAGATCCCCCCCCCCCCCCACACACACCCACCCACCCACCCCCATCCACCCCCCCCCTCCACAGCCTTCCTATGCCAGCCAGCCAGAACCCATCCTCTGGGGTCCTTCGGCACGGAGGCGAAGCTGCAGTCCTCTGGACAGAGCTGACACCACGGCTGACCCCTGGCCCAGTCCGACACCCAGGGAACCCACTTACTTCATCTCTCTCTCTCTGCCAAAGCTGCTATTTCAATCCCTGAAGGTAACATAGATATTATGAGGGTGTGTTGGGCACAGCAACTGCTCTCTTTTTCAGTGTTCGTTAGTCTAGCATTAACCACACACCATCTCTGCAGGCTACGCTTCATGTAATCATTAGTTTGTACTGCAACTGGGCTAGTTCATGTTGCAATAGCCAAGAGGGCGAATACATGTGATTTGGATGATTGCTTGGATGGCTGTTAGGAATGAACAAACATGTCTGTTTTCCGCCAGCAGTGAACTTTTAGAATAACTGATAGTATATGTTTGAGAGACAATGGTCAAGTCAGAGATCCATAGAGATTCTCTTTCACAACATAACCATGGAACAGGGTAAAGGCAACCGTATGTACTATCTTGAAGGAAGCAATGGGGAAAGAAACATATTATTTTTTTATGTGGAACCGACACAAATTGTGAAGGATTGTAATTTGTTTTGCCACCCACAGACGAGAGACAGAGAGAAACATAGAGAGACAGAGAGACAGAGAGAGAGAGAAACTAGAGAACACTGACTATTAAGAAAAGGGAAACCAGCCAGTGACGCTTTTACCTATAATATAATATAAATAATAAAAACAGCTTAAAGCAGAATTCCTGGCCTTAAATCATATTTGATTAACTTATCATTAATTCCCTGCCCTCTCAAACCGTGGCTGTACAAACACAAAGCTGAGGCCTGTCCCCCCCTTCTAAATAATCTTGTTCAGCCAGTCCACGGCAAGGGGCTGTCAAAATAATTAGCTTATGTAAATCGGAGCTTACCGCCTGAGGTAACCACCGATGCAGATTTATTAAGCTCGAGTGTGTTTGTGGCCAGAAGTGTAATGTTGGCATGACGTGGCTTTAGATGGACGGATAAGATGGATAGGTACGAACATCCCAGGGACCCTCGTCCGAGACTTCGTGTGTGGGTTACGAGTCGCTTGTGTTAGCATTGCTAATTAGCTATAATTGAGTGCTTTCTCCATCTCCCTCCCGAGGCCTATAGCTACAGCCTTCAGTGTATTTATGCAAAGGTTATTTGGAGACATTAAAAATCCAATTACACATTGCCAAGGCTTTATGTGAATTCTAACAAGGCTTTGATCGCCACTCAACGGTCTTCAAAAGCCGGAATCAAGCTCACAGATGTTTGACATGTACTGTAATGAAGCTTGATAACAGCATCGTAACTAATTGTGAAGTACAACGCATCACATTACCTCACCAAAGTCACGCTGGGATCACTCCCTAAAGACCTCTTCTCCCCCACTACCCCCCTGTACAAGTTTCTCTCCTGTTAATAAAACATTTTAAAAAATTAAAATTCCTTCTTCTAGCATTGTGCCTATGGCCCCTGGTCCGAGCATTGATTACTTTATCTTATGATGACTGATGGATAGATGATTCACTTACTTCAAACAAATGTACTTAAGTGTAATTCGCTTTGGATAAAGGCGTCTGCTACATGCCATAAATGCAAAATGTAAATCACTGAAAACTAACATTGCTTAGATTTGTTACAGAACAGGTTTTAGTACCGGACATGCCAGGATGTACCCATATGTTCATGGTCATAAATATTTATGTTTTTTTACAAACCGCTGTAAATCCTGCCACGCGTTGTGGCATAAAGGTGTATACGTGGTCAGGACTTATTGGTCTTATCGCGACAGAAAAACAAACGCTAACCGCCAGGCACCGTAGAGTAGGCCTAAACTCCGGGCAAACAGATCGACATGTGGTCTTTGCTTTACAGCTTAGTGTTCAGTCCCTGCTGCGGGAACAAAAAACCGTTCCGTCGAAGGAACTAATGGCAGGAGGCTTTTCACCGACACACACGGAGGCAAACTAAAAGAAATCCGACAGGAATTAAATATTGACACTTGATGTTACTCAAAAGGGTTGTTGCTACAGTAACAGAGGTGGATGCTGTTGACTGCACACAGAGAGAGAGAGGAGAGAGAGAGAGAGAGAGAGAGAGAAAGAGAGAGAGAGAACGGAACTTGGGATTGGAATGGAAGTCTACTGTAGATCATAGAATGAGAATGAGTGTCATTCTCAAGTACCAGTACAGGGCCTACTCAGACAACTAGAACCGCAGCACTGGAATAAGAACATATTACACATATACATAATACAGTATATATATATATATATATATATATAGTACTGTAGGCCTATTCAAGCCATATCATATACTGTACATGCATGTCCTCGAAATTCATACCACCCATATTAATTAATCTATTGATCAAAGATGAACTGTACATGTTGTCGAATATCAAAAGGAGATCAAAAGGAATCCACAAGCATGAAGTCAATTCTCAAACTCCGCTTCATTTGATCTACAGTTGATGACGCTAGTCGCTGTACTGTGCCTACATAATGAACTGCACATCCGGAGGCGAAAATATGCCTTGCACCTCCTGTATATGACCAGCCATAATAATACATTCCAAATACAACCTCCCCCCCCCCCCCCCCCCCCCTCTATAATAACCATATCCCCCAAAGGGAGGGGTGAGGATAAACTCTCCATGTTTATGGAGCACTGTGTAAAGTATGTCGCATAGTGAATGAAAATATGGGTAATTCAATACCTGCGCTGTGGACAAATTGGCTCTGCACCCACCCAGCCTTGATCAAAGCGTTCTCGTACAGCCTTGACATTTAGGCGCTGGACCGGGCCCTGCTTTTCATTACGCCCCGTGATTGGAAGGGAGGTGGGGAGGTTGGGGAGAGAGACAACGATCGGTGTGTCTCAATCAGCTAATCGCTGAGCCCGTGAACAGGTGAACTTCTTCTTATTAAACATCCAACCGTCTCGTTGGTTCAGCTGCCAAGTAAGCACCGTACCTGCAGACCCGATGACAGGCTGGAGGGGAGGCCGGGGGGCGTGGGGGGGGGGGGGGGGGGGTTAGGTATGTTGGTGATCATGCTAGAGTACTGGTGGGGGGTGAGGTGGGGGGTGAGGTGAGGGGTGGGGGGGGGAGGGGGGGGTCCAGAGAGTTAGGTATGTTGGTGATCATGCTAGAGTACTGGTGGGGGGTGAGGTGGGGGGTGAGGTGAGGGGTGGGGGGGGGAGGGGGGGGTCCAGAGAGTTAGGTATGTTGGTGATCATGCTAGAGTACTGGTGGGGGGTGAGGTGAGGGGTGGGGGGGGGGGGGGGGGGTCCAGAGAGTTAGGTATGTTGGTCATCATGCTACAGTACTGCAGATGCAGTACAACCTATTCTTGGCTCATCCTTTCACTGCCTGTGGCTGTGTAGCTGTCATTTGTTGTGAACTTGCAGTCAGCTCCACTTGTGGAGCAGACAGAACTGTAGCTGAGGCAGCATCAATCATTCAAACCAAAATACCTACTGTCAGGAGTGGTAAAAGAACCCTTTTGATCAAGAAAAGGTCATATTTCAGATGGTTCCACTGTGCGGGATGTTCATGTTTAAGTCTAACTGTGGATGGTGTGCAATATACTCTGTAGATGGATTGTACAGAACAGTAATGTAAAGCGCACACACAGACACACACACAGACACACACACACACACACACACACAGACACACACACACACACACACACACACAGCCCCCCCTTCCCCCCAATAACAGATGATTCAGATGTAACTGTGCTGCATGATCATGGCCTCAGAGCCAGTGCAACAGAGATCATTAATTAGCTTATTAAAGCCCTTTTTGGTTTTTAGGAAGCAATACCTCTCCCCTTCTCAAGAAACACTCTAGAATGCTCGCTCACCTAATCTGCTTTCCTGGTTTAACTATAAATGTGATTACCTCACAACAGATAATAAAACCCTTATCTGGGCCGTGCCGATGAGCGTGAATTAAAACTAAGCCGTTGCCTTGAGGAGTTTTATAAAATCCATACTAAGTGGATGTAAACCGGCACTGTGTACACAGAGCCCCCTACTGGTAAGCCTTGACTCTCTCAGACAAACGTGACATCCTATGATACTTTGGAAGAGACACCAGTTTTGCTCACGTCAAAATGGGCAACAGGTGACACAAGGCAAACTTGAAACCTCTCGTGGTGGAGTAAAGTGAGAGTGGACACTGCTCAAACTGGTGCTATACCGTAGTATATAATGCTGATTCCACTCAGCCACACAAGTAGCCTACTAAAGGCCTCTTGGACAGTGAAGGCATTGCTGAAGTGGGCAATCTTTTGTAACTGGTGTAAGGAAAAGAAACAAGAGAGGTTTGTTTGCGTTGTGTCTTATTCATGAAGCTGGTGTTGTGTGATGGGAGAGTCTCCCTGAAGCCTTCAAACATCAACTGGTTATGACATGTATTGATTCTATCATTGCCAAACAAACATCATACAGCATTTCACCTTAAAATTGATGGGAAAGTGTCAATTAATAGTAATGTACTGTCGGCTAACCCTAGTTTGACTCTTGACTTGGTCTACAGACATGGATGGCTGACTATGGGACAGGGAATTATACAGTGTTATATGTAAAATCTACAAATCTAATGAGATAATCTAATCACAAAATGGTACAGGTGGCTCTTGTACTGTATGTAATGTCATTTGTTAACACATATGTATTGTGTAATCAAAACCTTTATTAAACACATACCGACTGTTCTAAGTTCACCATAGTAAAAACATACTAATTACATGAGTCAGGGAACTAGCAACAAGTTGCTTCTCCACCAGAGGTTTCTTGTCTATGCGTAGAGAGTCTGGTCAAAGTGGTCTAGCTGGAGAAACAACGACTTCTTGTTAGATAGTATTCACCTGCTTAATCACCTCACCTGGGTGATTTCCTAATGATTACCCCAGGACAGGACAGTACTGAACAACATCACATTTCCTTCTGGCTACCCTAATGACTTGAATCATGAATGCGTCTAGAGAATGTACATGTTTTAATATTACCCTATGAGACGCAACTTGTTGACGGCATCCTCAACTAGTGGTGCAGTGCATTGCCTTTCTACCGTCCAGCAGACAACATTGGACAGCCTGTAGCCAATGACATGATATTTTTGGCATAAGATTATGCTAGGGACGAGGGGAATTAAATAAACAAATAAAATATGTAAAAAATACATATAAATAAAATCTTGCAAGCATATACTTTTGTTCATGCAGAACATATGTTCTAGATGAATGATAAAGTGTTTTTTGGAACACTTATTCGGGTGAAACTGAGACAACATCGTGGAGCGATCTGCCTTCATTGATTCCGATGTGATGGGCACGATTCAGAAATAACGAATTATGCAAAGTAAAGACACCCGGTAAAACAGGTGTGGATCCCTGCGACTTACCGGATATTTCCTGATGAGGTACATTGACAAGACTGAACCCTTTGGCGGTGTATGCTTGTCTAACCTCACTGCAGCTCCGTGCTTTGATATCCCCTCCAAACGATAAGGACAGCACTGAGAAAGTGCAAAACACGACTTGTATTCTCCACATCGCATACATCAGTAATAAATCCTAGTAAATGTTTTGTAAGAAATATATCCGTTATAGCCGACCCAAAAACGGCTGGCTGGACAATCCCCGATGAAACGGATCTGCGACGGTCCGTGATCTCTCTTACTTTCTCCCGCTGCAGAATGTCAAATGTTTATCAACCAAAAAATCACACTTCACTTTACATACATCCACCTCATTGCAGGACCGTCTCCTCTCCTCTATCCTCCGCCACCGAACAAGAACGCATTGAGCCCAAAAGCCCCAGCCTCTGCCTAAATCCGTTACAAGAAGCGGCACCTTGTGCTCCCTGTTCAGACAACTTCTCCCATACACACAGGACCTCTGTATTTCTGTCAACGGGAGGAAAGCAGAAATCCAGGGAAGACACATACACACACCGCACATAGCCCAGTCACTAAGAGAGAGAGCGCCCAGGAAAACACGGACTGGAGTAGGCACCTTTAAGCATAGTAGTAGTATCATGGAGCGCGTGTTTTATCGGACAGATTCTGGCAACGCTGCATTTTATGCCTGGCGCATCTTTAGTAAACTATAGCTACAGCTTGTGGCAAGTCATGACCAATGCTATAACTATGTATACATTATTGATTAAAAATGCATTTTAACGTTGTCTTGAATAAATATGGAAATTCATTTCAGACTTGGGGGGCTACACAGTATCTGCCAAATCAATAGTGATCGATTTGTACATATCGTTACCATGAATTTGAACAACCAAGACAAATATAAAACTTTTAACAGCCGTTGGACTGCTTTCAAATAATACTGTTTAATAACAGTATTATTTTATAACAGTACAATAATACAATTCATTTAAAATGAATGAACATTTCTCAAATAAGCACCGCTCTCGGCTGTCCTGTTTACCCCAACCCCTAAGCTATCCCTTAAAGCAAGTTTGAAGTAAATTCAAGAATCCACACAAATTAAAGAAGAACTAGGCTACAATGCAGTCTACAAACATGAGCTCATCTTCTACTGACGAGAACTTTCCTCTGATCGTGACCGCGCGTAATGGTGGGTCAGGTTTGAAACTGCCTTGCTAGACTGTGGGCGTACAAGATGATCTGTTTAATGCTCCTAATGTCCGAGCTCACAGGCTCACAGAAGTAAACATTGAAAATACAAAATACAAAAGACGGGATGGCCGAGGCAGAAGGAAAAATATCTGATTGTGGGTTTAGGAAACACACTTTTGTACGCTTTGTTAGAATGCTTTCTCACTTTCTGAGAGTGCCATTATAAAAATTGCCCTATAAGGCTATAAAATATACGGTAGCCTGAAGACATCTGGTTATCAGCAAACCGATCCAATGCTTTCGTAGGATGGGTTGTCGCAAGTTATTATTAAAAGCCTTGATGATAATGTAATAACAGATAAGACCCTGAACCACCTCAGTCATAATCACACTACTAATGATGTGGTAGACCAGGATGCAGGGTGAAGCAGACATAGGCTATGGAAATGTGCTACTTGGTATAGACTGCATTCATCGTTTATACATTCAGGTAACAATACTGAAAATACTCTTTTTTTATTGGTGAAAAGAAGCACATTGTGTATGGATGGCAAACATGTATTTTGTATCTGTGTATGGAGTTGAGTGGGTTGCTGCTTAACCTTTAAGTGACTTAATATCTGCTGAGAGAGAAATAAACAAACTAGTATTATGCTCTTGCTATGACAAATATGTCTGGAATTGTCTGCTGTGGCACAATGACACACAGGCAGCCTGCAGCTTTCACTACCACAGATTTACTGTGGCTCCTCACCACAGAGAAGGTCACTGGCCTCTGCACGGCTCGGAGCGGAAGTAGTAGCCTAGCACTATGCCTGTTGTCTGAGCAACATATGTCCCCTTGGGTACCTTGTGGTGACCACTCAGAGACAATAGTACTATCAAGTACAGGTGAGAAAAATAAATCAATAAATAAACCTACATGTGCCTGTACTGTATGTTCTTGGTGGCTACCGAATTTCTGTGGTCTGACACGCTAGTAAGCTCCCTGTTATCTGAGGGAATTAAATATCCCACAACTTTCTTGGTGAATCAACCACAGCCAGGGTTTGTTGGGAATCACGTTAATAATAATTGAGCGCACTGTCCCTTTAATGACACACAATGAGGATAAGAGGAAGGAGATTGTGCACTGAACAGCATTGGTTGAGTGAGGGAGTATCTGAAATGAAGACGCTCAACTCTGGCTTATGCTCTGGCTAAGCTAATAAGCTCTGGCTAATGAGGGAGGAGAGATCTTGGCCAAAAGGGGAGGATCAATAACCCACCAGGAGAATTCAGCATGGGGCTGGAGTTCATGATGCATACTGACAAACTCATACACCAGAGAGAGAGAGAGAGAGAGAGAGACAGAGACAGAGAGAGAGAGAGAGAGAGAGAGAGAGAGTGAGTGAGAGAGAGAGCGAGAGAGAGAGAGAGAGAGAGAGAAAGCTCTGCTCTTATAATCTTTACTTTAGACAGTAGAGCCCATTTTGAAGATGGATAATTATAACAATATACCACCTTCCAATATTCCAATCTCTTGCTAAAACAACCCATCAATGAGACATCTCCAACGCCGACCCAGCCAAGCTCTACAGCATTTCGAGTGAACACTTCATAATGTCAGCGACTGCCTCTCCAACTCTCGGAGGAGAATATGTACTGTAGCAGGGATGGTTTGGAACCAGTCTCCCGTAATCAGTAACCTTGCCTAAGACCAGTAACCTTGCCTGAAAACATGCGTTAGCTCCCCGAGCTGTGCGTCTTCCGCATGCCGAGACCCAGGTTCAAACCTCGCCCATCACGTATAGAACAGGGAGACACAGACCCCTTCGGGCACTGAGATAAAACCTCATCAGCGTGGCCCTCCACCAGATCTGTATTATTCAGTCGTCGGGTTGGTTAAGAGTCCACATCTGCATATAGATGCACAAATACAGAATCCCGAAGGCGGGGGGGCGTTCTGTTGTTCCATCATCACGCCTTTGAAACGCTCTGCGCGCGGAGAGATAAAAGGAGGAGGAATAACAGGGGACGTGTTGTTGAGAGGTGTAATGCCAGCGCTTTGAACATCATTTGTTGCTAATTGCCGCAAGACTATTTGCTTGTCCTGTACGTACATTAATTTGTTAGATATCTAGGGCCTGTAGGACAAGTTTAAAACCGTCTTACGAAAGCATAAACACACACAAAAGTACAGAATACACACCTAGACTTCCGTTCTATGAAATAACTGTTGATGTTTGTGATGATGAGGAGGATAGAGGACTGAGTCAGAGCTAACATGTATTTGCCAAAGCACAGGCACGCAATCTAACAACTTGTGTGTGATGTATAGGCAGATGGAAAATAAGGTCACTTTGCTCACATTAGCACGGAGCGCTAGGCTATGAATAATGAATCACATATTCATAATGCATGAATGTTTAAGACAAATATGTGCAATTACAGTAAAGTAGAGACAAATCTTCATCTTTTTCAGATTTAACCCCTAGAAATAAGCAATGGCTCTGTTCTTCTTTCAACTTTGGGGAAAAGGATCCAAATAAATATTTAATATTTTGAAATTGGTCCCAACAGCTAGTAGAGGTTTTGTTGTGCTGGCTGCATCTGTGTTTTCAGGCATTTGTATTGATCTGGAAGGTGACATGGCAATAAGTGTTGTGGGTCTGAATGCAGACTTTAAAGTTGGCATGATAATTCATAATTTCTACAGTACGCTGCTGTGTTTCATTGATGAAGATAGATACAGTAGATAGATAGGTACTTTATTGATCCCCGAGGGGAAGTTAAGGCATTACAGCAGCTCACATCACAAACAACAACAAAATAAAGTGACAATAGAATAATAAAATAAAATAAAATAGACATCTGAAATTATATACTATTATACTACTATTATATACAGTAAGAACATTCCAGTATGATTTAACATCCCCCAGCCTGACTCTGATCACCCCGATCGAGCCAGCTGGAGGAGGAGTTGTACAGTCTTATTGCGGCAGGCAGAAAAGATCTCCTATAGCGCTCCTTAGTGCAACGTGGTTGTAATAATAATCTGTTGCTAAAGGAGCTTCTCTGCTCTGCCACAGTGACATGTAGGGGATGGGAGGGATTGTCCATGTTGGCCAGGAGTTTGGTCCTCAGCCTCCTATTGGCCACCTCCTCCACAGTGTCCAGGGTGACACCGAGGACAGAACCAGCTTTCCTAATAAGCTTGTTCAGCCTCTTGGTGTCACCTTCCTTGATACTGCCCCCCCAGCATACCACTGCATACAGCACTGCACTGGCCACCACTGACTGGTAGAACATGTTCAGCAGAGTCCTGCACACGCCAAAGGACCTGAGCCCCCTCAGGAAATAGACAAAGTTGTGACGTTTGGTGTTATAGAAACAATGTTTTGGGAGAAATGTGTTGCCAAAACATATGACTTTGTACTGTACTATCCAATGCCGGGTAATCTCACATTTATATCACAAACAGGGGGAAACTAATTCTTAACTATAACAATAAGTATGATTTAATTTCGGACTCACCAGTGAATGTGGATTGGAGAGAGGAACTAAATCCAGTCCACAACTGGGGACATGGTTTAACTGCGGACATGGTTTAGCTGGGGACATGGTTTAGCTGGGGACATGGTTTAGCTGCTATTAGAGCAGGAGAGCTGTTATTCACACATAGCTCTCGATGGCATTAGCACATTACAATCCCATTCAATATGTGATCGGAGAGGGAATTGCGAACTTCTTCTGTTATTTCCTATCTCTGGCTAATTTTATGAGAACTTCTTCTATGTGACTGCTTGGCACGCTTTATAATTCATAAGGGTATCATGAATATGCAAATGTCGGGTAGTTGTTAAATGCACCCCTGCACTACATTTTAAGAGTCACTGAAATATTCAAAAGCTGGAGAATGTAGGGGTAAGAAAAAAGAAGAAGCCAGAGAGCTGGAAATGTTGCTCTCTTTCTCTCTCTGATGAATATAGAACAAAGTCCTAGAGTTTGAGATGATCAGGAAATACAATAAGTTAACACCACCAGTTCCTGTCACATAGAGTGCAATGCCTGATGCCCCTCATGAAACACCATCCCACTGTACTGTACTTATGCAAAATTAAACTGCTGTATGACTGTTATGGATGGTAACACTTTGTACTGTTAGCCTACATTTGTACTTTGCCTCAAAAACCAAGGCGACATGAGAACACTCTAAAGGAATCACACTGTAGTTATCGACCCTATGAGGGACCTAGAACACCTCCTCGTCCTCATGGATACCAAAAGGCTGGATAGGTCTAAGCACACTCGCAGAATCGTTTCTCTAAGATTGGTGGAGGGTTGGGTGGAAGGTTGGGTGGAGGGTTGGGTGGAGGGTTTTGTGGACAGTTGGGCGGAGGGTTGGGCGGAGGGTTTCTCTGAGTGGTTTTGTCTCCTCTCCTTTCCAATCTCAAAAAGGACGGGAAACGATAAGGAAGGAAGGACGCCACTCGTGTCATTATTCAGATTCAGACAGGTACTGCACCTGTAGATGGGTCATTTATAGTGGAATGTTACAGCTGTGTTGATAACACCTTTATTATGAGTTAGTATGAGTTATGATAACCCTATGAGTTATGATAACCCTATGAGTTATGATAACCCTATCATCCACCATTATCCCCCATTATTACTGTCCAGATAACAGACAAGTTGCCAACCACAGAGAAATACTGTCACACCCTTCACTTCCACCTAGCCTGCGCCAGTATCTCTCTCTCTCCTGTCTGTCTCTGTCTGTCTGTGTGTGTGTGTGTGTGTGTGTGTGTGTGTGTGTGTGTGTGTGTGCGTGTGTGTGTGTGTGTGTGTATGTGTGTGTGTGGCCGTGACTCAGGCTCCAGCAATCAGTCTTGTCATCTTCTCCACCTGCTCGGTCTTCACATACGTGGTTCATCACCTCACCTACTCACAGTATTTAAACCCCGGGTTCCCATTGCCAGATCGTTGTTTGTCGTCACAAGTCAGTCTCGCTCTCGGCCGCTTAGCAACACCTAGTTTCCTGTAGATCCTCTGTGTTGTATTTGTCTCACCGCGTTCTCCTCTGTGCTACAGGACCACTTCCCTGTCAGCCTGCCCTGCCTATCTGCTCTGTCGGCCTGTCTACTTGCCCTGCCTGCCTGTTACCCTACCCTGCTTGCCATTCCACCCTCCTCCTCCGTTCCCCCCTATTTCCTCATTAAAACCTGATTGTTTTATATTCGTGTTCTGTCTCTGTGTCCTGCGCCTGGGTCCCGTAGCTCTGACCGTAGCAGATACAGCTTGACTTTTCATTTGCTTTTTCGTTCGTTAGCTGGAGTATGAGAGACTCACTAGCTGTGACAATTGTTGGGCGGTAGTTGTCAGAAACATAGAAAACAGTCCATTGTTGCAACCCAGTCTATTTTGATGGTTCAAGTGCAATCACAATCAAAGTAATCTTTTTGCAATAGCACTCAATAATCACAACTATCAAGAGCTCCGTTAGGCACATGATTAGACACATGGGCCAAAACAATGCGTGGAACTTGATCCAAAAATCTATTTATCATCAGGATAACAATACTGAAATCACAAAAGATAACAAAAGATTTGATCCACCAAAGCAGCCAAACATCTTAAAACAGTTTCACTCCACTTTAAACTGATTATATATTAATTGATTTGTCTGTCATCACTTTCCTGGGCTCTCAGTTGGAATTGAATTATCTGAGGGAAAAAAAATCCCTTGATATTTGTGATAACAGGAAGAAAATGCCTTGTTGATCCTGCCTCTTTCACAGTACAGTACAAACCAGTCAGCAGACAATTGTGGGCCGAATCTGATCTTGTGCTGGCACACAGGCCTCGGTGCCAGCACAGATGCGGCAAATATAATATGGACCAGTCCTGGCTGAGAATTGGCAATTTGCTATGGGCCAGCTCTGGTGTGAGGAATGTGGCTCTGATACATTCCTGTAGCTACTTTGATCTGAATGTGGTTGGGAAAATGGCCACATGCTGGCCAATGTCTGGCCTTTTCATTGTAAATATAAGGCTGAGGAATGGCAGCCAGAGGTGGCCCAATTCTGGCCCAGGGAACAAAGTTGTACCTGTGCCTCCAGATGCTGGTAGAAAACAGACATGGGCCAGATCTGTGCCGTCATTACTCTGTTGACAGGGAAGGAAATAATGTCTCAGTTCAACTGCTTGCAGTTGTACACAACCACTCATCAACCTTTGTCCAATTATTCTTGGCCTTACTCTGAAGGACTGACTCATAGACAAACTTTAATGCAGCAGACAAGAGGCTTCCTTTCAGACAGCAATTACTGGTTGTCTGATCTATTATCAGTGTTGTCTGCACCCCACACTTCACCACAGCATCAGGGATGTCATAATAGATCCATCTAGCACAAAGGGAGAATAATAAATGGATAAAGCTCATTAAAATCTCATGATGACATCTTGAATATCCAAACTGACACTTGTTTGTGATGTGTGAGTTTATGTCCTTTTAATTGTAGCAGATAGGATCATCAGAGCCATGGGAAACCTGGTAATTGGCTGTCTGTTTCTTGCTCCAAATGTAGGGAGCGAGCTCTGGCTGAGAGTTGGCAATTTGTCCCTGTTTAGTGTCCCTGATACGTCCCTGTAGCTGCTGAGCCATCTTTGGTCTGAGTGTGGTTGGAACCTGGGCCACATCCACACGCTGGCCAAGGTCTGGCCTTTTCATTCCAAAGATAAGGCATGGCAGTCAGAGCCGGCCCACTTCTGGCCCAGGGAACAAAGTTGTACCTGAGCCACAGGTATGCCGGTAGAAAATAGACGTGGGCCAGATCTGGGCCATCATTTCTCTGCTGACTGGGTTTATATTCCAGCAGAATTACAGATTGCATCTTTGACTGCGTAACACACTTTGAGAGCGTACTCTGTGCACACAGTTCTGGTAGTCCTACTGTTCAAGTCCTCATTAACGAGACGAGACACTGATATGAGAGGGCAGGCAGAGGGCAGTGGAAGCAATACTCCAACTCATCATCAAAGAAGGCTGGAGACGGAGGCATGGAGCGGAGGGAGTGGTGTGTTGTTTTCTCCCATAACAGCACAAAGAAAACCTGCTTTTCTCCACAGTTCACCTGAGGCAAGATCAGAGTCCCCGAGTTTTATGCTCGAAGGTACAATTAAATATGAAAAGTGATTCAAAAGTCAGCTGAGTTTATCGTCTTTCACTCCGAATCAATATTTGCAGAGTGGTCCATAGCCTGTGGGTAGAAATGTCCTCAAGCAATCCTGCACAACATCCCCCCTGTCCCCACTGTTCCCCCTGTCCCCCCTGTCCCTCCGTCCCACCCGCCCTCCTCCTTCCAAAATGTCACATTGCAAGTTATAAAAAAATAAAGGCCGTACGTGTGGTCTGATGTTCAATTTGGAAGAGGCCTGGGGCCTTGGGGAGAACCGACAGAATATTATACACTTTTCTCCTCAACGTCAGTCATGGCTCTGTGTGTCATTGGCATAGTCTTCTGGGCATAGTATTGTGTGGGTTTTTCCTGGTGATCAAATTGATTTTCAGAAGAATGATTGAGTTGAGTTCCATGTCTTGAATGGGGAGTGAGCAGCCTCTTGTAGGACTGGTGATTAAACACAGTACACTGGGGATTAAATATTGCATACTGTGCTGTAGAACTGGAACTGGACTTAGGCCATAGGCCTAGAATGCTGGAACTAGACTTAGGCCATAGGCCTAGAATGCTGGAACTAGACTTAGGCCATAGGCCTAGAATGCTGGAACTAGACTTAGGCCATAGACCTAGAATGCTGGAACTAGACTTAGGCCATAGGCCTAGAATGCTGGAACTAGACTTAGGCCATAGGCCTAGAATGCTGGAACTAGACTTAGGCCATAGGCCTAGAATGCTGGAACTGGACTTAGGCCATAGGCCTAGAATGCTGGAACTAGACTTAGGCCATAGGCCTAGAATGCTGGAACTAGACTTAGGCCATAGGCCTAGAATGCTGGAACTAGACTTAGGCCATAGGCCTAGAATGCTGGAACTAGACTTAGGCCATAGGCCTAGAATGCTGGAACCAGACTTAGGCCATAGGCCTAGAATGCTGGAACTAGACTTAGGCCATAGGCCTAGAATGCTGGAACTAGACTTAGGCCATAGGCCTAGAATGCTGGAACTAGACTTAGGCCATAGGCCTAGAATGCTGGAACTAGACTTAGGCCATAGGCCTAGAATGCTGGAACTAGACTTAGGCCATAGGCCTAGAATGCTGGAACTAGACTTAGGCCATAGGCCTAGAATGCTGGAACTAGACTTAGGCCATCTGATTTTGATAATACTACATTATGCAGCTTGTAATGCCAACAAATAGATCAGAATTATAAATCCAGAGTAAATATGCTGAGATTAAATACTGTCAATTAACCACAAAATCCCCCCCAACATAATTTCACCCCTGGTAAACAATGTCTTTAGTACAATCAATATGCCCCCAAGCCATCCCTCTAGAACCATCTAACACACACACACACACACACACACACACACACACACACACACACACACACACACGGACGGTGTTGGATAGAGAGTGAAGTTACTCGAGGGTTAAACATGTTACGGTAATCTCTTTAGCTCTGTCTGGCTACTGACTGACCATCTTCATACAGTTATTACTGTATGTTGAAGATCTTAAAACGCTTTGTTCAGAGATCAAAGAGCAGGAGACTGGATTGGCTAAACAGAAACCAATAGATGGTGCGATATCCGTCTGTAAGAGATTGGTATTGGCTGACATTTCATGGGCTAAAGAGTACAATCAATAAGTAACACGTTGACTCAAATGTTAAATCACAGCGTGTGCCGATTCTTAATCCTTTTCATATTGTGTGGAAAAGGTCATGTCAGTGGTGTATTGATCCATGATTACAGGGTTTGTTTGCAATAAACGTATATGGATTTTCCAAAGATTTAAAACATGGTATTGTGAGTAGTAGTAACTGCAGATTGTGGATGTTATACATTTGATTTACATTATGCAGTGCATGTAATGGCTGGAGTACTGAGGCAGAGGACTCAAAAGCACGACTCTGAGACTAAACTTAAATCCAATAGAATAATCTTTTACTTTAAATAAAGGTACGGTACACAGGTAGGCAGGTAGGCAGTCAATGGGTAGGTAGATACTCCAGGAAGGGGGAAGGCAAAGCAGGGTACGGTACACAGGTAGGCAGTCAACGGGTAGGTAGATACTCCAGGAAGGGGGTAGGCAAAAAGGCAAAGACAAAAACACACTTGGAGATATATATATATTAAAAAAAAACAGGAATACTTATCACAAGGAAATGCTGGGACATACGACACAAAGACAAACTGGCACAGAGAGGGGAACACACAGACTAAATACACAGGGAAGGATGATGAGGAACAGGTGAAGCCACTCAGGGCGGGGTAGACAATCACACAGGCGGAAAACACACAAGGGCAGGTGGTGAAGAGTCTGAAACAAGAAACAAGGTGAGCAACACAAAACACGAAACAGAAAATGAATAACATGAAACAAAGACAAACATAAACTAAGAAACAGGACGAGACGTTACAGTACAAATTTGTTCTATTAACTAGATGAACACATGTTTGTTTTTTAAAATGATTAGCCAGTTTACCATGTAACCATGTCTTGTAAGTATTTAACCAGACTTAATCTTACTCAGCTTCTTGTCTCTCCGTTTGCTATGATCTCTGTTTACGTCCTGATAATTATACAAATGATTGCAGAAAGAGCCATTTTAATGCATCTTATAAATTATTCAAAATAGTTTCAGGTGGTTGTTTTTCCTGGGATGAAAAAAGTGTTTTGAGCTAATTAATAATGTCTTGAGGCTTAGTAATTAGGGTTATGAATTCTAAAGAGAATCTGACAAGTTAAAGGGGGAGAGAGTCTCAGATGAAGCTGTTTATAGGGTGGAAAACACGTTGCTGTATAAACCTGACCGAGTATTTGTGGTTTAATGTACATAGTTGTGTTTATATACTGATTAATGAGCAGGGGCTGCTGGCTACTGCTGTAGCATGAAGGGCTTTAATGATAGTGTATGGTATTCATGCATGCTTAGGTCTAATTGTAAGCATTATCAAATCAGGTTGGCAGAGCTGCAATCCTCCTCTCATCGTGAATGCACTGAATGTGTAAGTAATTTTAATAATAGATTTGAAGAGCCACACAGACAATAAAAAAACCTCTGCGACTGTATTATATTAATTTGCTTATGCACTTTATAGGACCTTTAAAAGAGACTCATACTGTATGCCATCCCAGAAGTGTTTAGACTTGTCTGTGTTCTCCAGATTGACATATTGACTTTGTAGAGACAGCAGACATTAATGCAAACTTTGAGACAAATGTCTACTTTGTTTCTTTCACTTGGTTGTCAAGGTGCTATTATTGCCATAGCAATGAGAAAAGCTATTTAATCTCCTGCACAAACACTGTATCAACTGATTCTTAATTGGTTTTAAAATATCATGTTTGTCATAGCGATGAACTGTATTTGGTTTCCACTCAATCTTTTTGAGTCCTTACATTATTATATATATATACAGTCTTTAGAGCATCACACACAAGAAGATATGTGTGGAATTCTGCCTTAATAACGAACTGGTTAACACAATTATATTAAAAAATTAAGAACTACACAAACCAATTAGCTAAGTATGCTTTCCTCATTCTCTTGAAAACTTACATAAACATTTCTAAAGCAGCTGTACATTTCTAAACACATACACGCTGTAAATGTGATTGTACTTCTACTTCTGTAAATGTGATCGTACTTCTACTTCTGTAAATGTGATCGTACTTCTACTACTGTAGATGTGATCGTACTTCTACTACTGTAAATGTGATCGTACTTCTACTACTGTAGATGTGATCGTACTTCTACTACTGTAAATGTGATCGTACTTCTACTACTGTAAATGTGATCGTACTTCTACTACTGTAAATGTGATCATACTACTGTATGCTGATAACACAATCCTATAAATATGAAGCTTGTTTTCTAAACAGCATTCAGGCTTCACAAACAAACGGATGGCTAATCAGCAGGGAGGCCTGCTGAGAGACTAAAGCAAATATCAAGATAACATACGCAGCGTCGGTGTTATATAAATCTAGCAGGTCATTTGCCAAACCACTTAATAGGCCCCCTGCATAGGCCTATGACCTTTCCCACCAACGTGGCGCATTAATATTCACAGAGGACTCACAACAGAGCACTCTGCTGTTTATCTAAGTGACACCAAGATGTTTGAGCCTCACCCTCTTCAGTCACACAGACTCATTATAATCATCTAGTCTGTTAGGATCTGGCCCATAAACTTCCAATAAACAAACACTGATAAAGGCTTATGCAGTAATTGAATAATAATAATAATAATAATAATAATAATAATAATAATAATAATAATAATAACAACAACTTCAATTTATAAAGCGATTTTCATTGCCGAAAGAATTTCAAAGCGCCTGACTAGATAAAAAGGAAGAAGTGAGTCCAAAGGGATCTGGCGTAAAAAAGGGGCAAAAATAGATGAAGAGTAAACAAAGGAAACAGAGAGGTGCCAGGGAACCGGCGTGGGCCGGCGGGCGTGGGCGACTCTTTAATCCTGCTCTGAACCCCAACAGACTGGGCAGCCGCAAGGAAGGGCACTGCAGAGGTGTGTGTGGGGAGGGGGGGGGGGGGCAGGGGGAGGAGAAGAAAGAAGGTCCATCATGTAGGCAGGTCCGCTGTCATTTAGGGCATTGAAAATGACCTCCTAGTCAATACGGAGAGTGACAGGGAGCCGGAGGAGGACAGCGAGGAGGGGGTGATGTGGGGTGACGTGACACTGCTAATTGTGTCCCTATCTTATTAGGATGTCCTTATGTTATTAGGATGTCCTTATGTTATTAGGATGTCCTTATGTTATTAGGATGTCTCTATGTTATTAGGATGTCCCTACAGAATCTTATTAGGATGTCCCTACAGAATCTTATTAGGATGTCCCTGTCTCCACTTTTCTATTGTGAAAATGTATCACAGGGATGGTCAAGCTAATGCTAATTGTTATAGAATTATGTTATTACATTGCTACATTGCTAGTGGAAAACACAAGATTAGAGGCTGTGGAAAACAGGGAATCTGAAAACAGAATTTCTGATGCATTAAACAGCAGGAGGGAATCAGCATAAACACAGGTGGTCTGCGGCCCCCGGCACATCTAAGGGACACCTAAAGGACGTCTAAAGGACATGGCCAGCGCCCGCTTACACCGGGTCCACTCTGTCACGGACCGGCCCACCAGTGGGACATCAGGGGGCTCTTGCAGCCCATAATCGCCCAGAGCCAGCACCGCGACCATCCCGGCCTGTGTGGCCCTGGGCCGCATGCCTGCGCTGGGACGGCCCACAGCAGAGGAGATGAAGAGAGGAGCCTTGTGTCTAGACTTGAAAATTGAGACTGAATCTGAAACTCCCTAACATGAATCACTCTGAATCACTCTACCCCCTGCCGTAGATATTCGGGAAATTGCTAATCTCCCTGTATTGTATGTCCGTGAACGAAGCATACTGCATGTGAAGGATTGTACCGCTGAAGGAGGTCGTCTGGGAGGTCGGGGAGATACAAGGGAGCGAGTCCATGTACCACTTCATAGGCTAATAATATAATTTTAAAGTCTGAGGACACAGGTACTAGAGGAATGTGATCATACTGTTTGGTTCTAGTGAGGTCTGGAGCAGCTGTATTTACCACTAGTCCTCACCATCCACTGTTGTATGTCTGTTTGGTTCTAGTGAGGTCTGGAGCAGCTGTATTTACCACTAGTCCTCACCATCCACTGTTGTATGTCTGTTTGGTTCTAGTGAGGTCTGGAGCAGCTGTATTTACCACTAGTCCTCACCATCCACTGTTGTATGATAATGTGATCATACTGTTTGGTTCTAGTGAGGTCTGGAGCAGCTGTATTTACCACTAGTCCTCACCATCCACTGTTGTATGTCCACTATGTATACTAGAGCATCTAGTCATGGTACTTCTCCTTGTTTCATTGCTATACATACATACATACATACATACATACATACATACATACAAACATACAAACATACATACAAACATACATACATACATACATACATACACACACACACATACATACACACACACACACACACACACACACACATCCATACACACACACACGTATGCATGCACGCACACACACACACACGTATGCATGCACGCACACACACACATACATACTGTATATACACACAGTAGTTTAGTGTCTGCATAACAGTGGGACACCAAACTGCACCTTGGAGAGGCCCTGAGGTTTTCTCCTCCAGTAGAACACACTGGCATCTATCTGTTAGTTACTGTGGGACATACACCTTAGAGAGGCCCTGAGGTTTTCTCCTCCAGTAGAACACACTGGCATCTATCTGTACTGTGGGACATACACCTTTTCCTTGAGTTGTCTAGGCAACAGCACCTACATCGCACCTGGAACACCGTCTCTCTTTACCTTTGTGTAAGTTGCTTGCTGCTCCTGTGATTGGCGTGTTCCCATGTGCCTCAACATGTCAACACAGGCAGGGTCAATAGACTGAAAAAAATCAATAAAATGAATTCACACTCTGAGATGACAACTTGAATGGGTAGTGAAGAAGACCTATTCTAATGTGGCATGAATATTGTACCCGTCTGTCGCAGAGCTTAACTGGAATTATTCATCATAAAATATGCTTTTCCGTCTGTACAATTATTTATGTGTTTTAATAATGGATAAAGGGAAATGTGGCAGGGCCAGAGTAAGGGGAGGCTCTCAGGTGCCAAAGACATTGAGTTATCTAAAGCTAGTAGTTCATTTGTGATATCGTGCACACGTTTTAATAATGAATAACGGTAAATATGACAGGGTCAGGGTAAGGGTGCGGGGGGGGGGGGCTCTAAAGCTAGTACAGTTAATTCGTGACGAAAAACATGTTTCTTGGTTGTCATGTTGAATGATGATTGACACGGTGAGGGTGAGGACACTGACAGTAGCTAACAACAAACGTAATGATTCATACGTGAGATCATGATCACACTGTGGATTAAATTCACTGTCTTGAGAGAACTTCTGCGAAAGTCAGCTTCAAGTTCAGATGCTCATCGCAGGATTGTAATCACATGCAGTAGCCACCACCCAACATTAACGGTGCCTCCACTGACCGTTTGCTATTTGACTGGGCATCCCACGGTGGAACTTTGAGGTGTCTTGCAACAAAACGGGCATTTTCATAGGCATGCAACGCCTAAAGTTATATGCCATTCAAGAGATGGATGGCTCGTTGTTGAAGTGAAAATGGATACGGATGCTCCATCAGGCCTGTCCTTAGCCGACTGCATAATCCACTGATTGACTTTAAATGTGGCGGAGATGATAAGGGAAGAGCCAGAGAAAGCATATCATTAACTACCCCCTGAGTCGGCTCCACCCCCTCTGCTCCCGACACGCAGGCCGTCCTGTCTTATGATCATTCATATGGAGATTCAGACGCTGAATCAGCAGTCAGATCGTGTGTGTCTCCATTGAAGGCGATGATGACATGGCACTGAGTTGGTGATGATGTGGACTCATAATTCATAACATGCAAATGAGGAGCAGGAGAAGTCAAAGGGCTCCTTCCTTTGTTAGAAATGGAAATGGCTGCATTATTCCAGCACGGACTTAAGTGGAGCGGGAAAAAAAGGAAGTATACAATCCATTCCAGAGAGCAACGCAGATCAAAGGCACCTCGTACTCACGCTGCCCCTGAGAAGAGATGACGACAGGGCTCTGCGTTTATTTTGTGCCAAGCAAGTACACTTCATAAGCAATCAAATCAAATGAAACTGAGGACCACATACACATTAACACTGATTACAGGGAACATGTAATTTGATGACACCTCTGATGATAGCAAACTACTGTTGACTGCAAACTACTGTTGATGAGTTGACACATACACAGAACCACACGTTTTGCAGCACAGAAATAACATAATTTTTTGTCACTTTGAAATATTGTAGAGAATGCGCATCTCACACTCTAGGTGGGAGAAACAGGCCTCTATCCATAAACGACTGAATTCATTTATCTAGTTTGTGCGGTTGGGTGTACATACAGTACAATAATTACAGCTGAGATTCCCGTCATGTTCAAATATCATCATAAGTGAGAATTTAGATAAATAAGAAATCTCCAGAAGATTCGGGTCACAGGGAGCATAGTGCTTTGTGATGTCGGTAACAATTTCACTTTATGACTTCTCACCCGATACCACGGGTGCATGTGGGACAAAAGGATGTCATTGGGAAGAGTGGGATTTGTAATGAAATCAAAGTTTTCAATTTACCCTCCCCGTAGAGCTGGCTCACTTAATTGGGTGCACAGCCTAATTTATTGGCTTATTAAAGACAAGTTGAAGAGGGAGTTTGAGCAAACGGGGGTCCCTGAGAGAGCACAGTGGATGTTCTAATGACCTTTATGCGAATGTGTTACAGCAGGAAGAGACAGATTGCGATCAACTTGCAGGTGCAGTGGCCTCTCTCATCCCGTTCAGGAAACACGATTGGAACCACTTGTTTGGTTTGGATTCCTAGATAGGAGAAAATAACGGCTTGCACACTATGAGGTGAATGGCTGCCCTTTCCAGAACACTCTCTCTGGTCCATAACTCAACCTTTTAGTTTGACAGAGTACAGATGGTCGCAAAGTACCTGGCTTCTGTCCAGCTCACCATTCAGACACACCTCAAAGGTTTAGTTCTCTCTGCCCTGCTCCCCTGACACTCTTGGCCTTTCTCTCTCTCTCTCTCTCTCTTTCTCTCTCTCTCTCTCTCTCTCTCTCTCTCTCTCTCTCTTCTTTTGTTCTATAAAAGCAAAGCAAGACTATGAAAGAGCCACTTCATGGGACTGCAAGTGCGGGTGGAAAACTCACTTAGAATGTTCTGGTTTAGAATGGTCCTAAAGACAATTAGGATTTGGACAATCAAAATGAATGGGCGGCAATGGTTGGCATATGAAGGTGGTCTCCTTAGTTTGATCTTTATTAACCATGAAACATCCACAGAGTGAACAGCCATAGGCAGGGAAACCCCAAAACCTCAAACAAAACCAGATTATTTTTTTATGTCCAAATTGATCAAAGACATCGTTTTGATTCCGGGTAAAAAAAAAATAAAAAAAAAATCAAAGAAATTATTAATTTCACGTCTATCCCCATATATACATACCTCTTCATCTGGAATGGTCAAACAGCATATTTTAAAACAAAGTTTCAAAGTTATGAATTCAATGGCAGCCCCATTCTGATGCCAAGTTCTTATGAACTTTTTGTTTTGATCTGGGTATAAGTGAAATGTGTTATATGTGTAATACCGCCCACCCGTCTCAGGAAGATGACATGATCGTGCGACACCATCCACCGTTCGCCATCCACCACTAATGCACCACAGTTAGATGACATTGATTGGCCACCAGCAATATTTGCTCTCGAACACCACATCATTGTGTACCGAATTGATTAATCCATCATCTTTTTGCATTGCTAGGAAAAGCCTACTGTATGAAGAGCTAATATGTCAGGTAAAGCTCAGAAAAACGAAGTGGTGGATCTGTCTGCTGAGAGCCTGGCTCTGCAGTTGATTGGGAAAACTGCAGAGCCAGTTTTTTTACTCGGGGTAAACTGATTCACTTAGCCCAGTGGGGGGGCAGACAGCAGGAAAACCCAGTATTGATGGGCCTGTATTCCCTCTCACACCTCAGAGAAAGGCTAACAGCTTGAGGTCCTTGGAGGGTAGGAAAGAACAAACAAAACTTGTTGTGGCCAATTTCTTTTTTTGTTTGACCAAATATCACTCCCCAGTCAGGTCAAACCGCTGCCTCCGCCATTTTAAGATCGATGTTTGTTGCTTGATAAAGTATGTCTGTCACCTCTTCAGTTGATGGAATGCAGATGTTTTAAGTTTGAAATATCAGCAGTTAGGCGAAAATACACTGATATGGCAGCAAGATGTTACCGTCATGCTGTAATTCTGTGAACACAGTTTTCAGGGTGTTGCACTTAGAGTGAGATGACATTGCAATCATCAATCATTGCAAGTAGCCCATTCCTGCATGGCTGAACATGCCATACCGAACCTTTCATGCGTGCAGGGTGGTATTTGCATTTTTTTTTCCTTTTAAGATTATTTGTGAATTTATATTTGATATGATGTGCTTATTTCTCTGCATCTATGGTATGTCTCTACAACGCTCTTGGCTGCCGAGGAAAATAGACTTGAAGCATAAAACTACGCCGCTTCAAGCAATCCTAGCTCCGCAGACGTGCTGCTTTTGCTTGGGAAATTATTAATTTCATACCCATGCCAAAAGGGCATGATTATACGTAGCTCTTCATCTGGAATGGTCAAACTGCGGCTGACGGTACGGAGACGTTACGGTGCTGTGATGGAGTTGGTAGAGTTTGGCCGTTCCCCCCAAACCACACCGGGCATGTCGCATCCCTGTTATGGAAGCGTCCATCCAGCTGAACCGCTCCCACAGTTGTCTATGGGACATGCTAGACAGGCCCTGTGAGCAGCGCCAGTTTAGGATTCAGGTCTATTTTTACCTCCACGGTGCGTACGGAGCCATCCAGAAGACAATAACACGAGTCTGGCCGAATGCTTCTCTCTGGTCTGCCGCTTGACTGACAGCACGCTTCTGTTACGCGCACGTTGCAGCATCCCCAGTGCAACCCCGCCGTGACACAAATGTTCCACTTACACGACATGCCCGGCATGTTTTTGGGGGGTGATTGACAGCGTGCTTCTGTAACGTGCCTGCTGCAGCGTCCCCAGCGCCATCGCGTCGGGACACACAAACACTCCACTCGCGAGAAATACCCGGTATAGTTTGGGGATTTACAGTCACAAACTAAAAGATGCCGTTAAGAAGCTTTCATCCATGGTATCACTTGCCACCATCCCCTTACTTTGAGACTGCTGTAGTTCATCATCGCATTATATAATCAAACCCAATTAATAGATTATAAAAGTACAGCCTGGAGGCTTCCATGGTATCTGCTGTCACCACCCGCCTGCTTTGAGTCAGCAGTAGTTAATCAGTGTATGATCTGTTACCTCTCTATCTCCGACCAATACTACCTCTGCTTCTCCTCTCCGTGCAGTTTTACATTATGAAATTAAATGTGACTCTGGTAAGATATACTGGTACTAATTACTCATTCTCACCATCTTTTGAATTGGAAGATAAAAGCTGAGGTGCTTTATCTGTTGTGGCGCATCAAACGCCAAGGAACGCTATCTGAATATGACTTGTTTTTACGTTGTGGAATATGAACACTGAAAATGAATGACAGCCGGGCAGTATTTTAAATAGACATACATCTGTGATTTTAAATAGAAAGTACTTAAGAGACATGAACTCTGTGACCTTTTGCAAATCCTGTCACGGGCTCTGGGATGACCCCTTTTGTACTGGATGATAATTGGACGAGTCCCAGCTCTGTCATAAATAAAATCGAGGGACTTAACCTTGCTCTCCTGGACGACGTCCAAGCTGGCTTAATATCAGTAACCGGGCCAGAAACCTCCTGCTTTGGCAAACAGCTTGCCTCGATTTGTTACTTTCAAGCCCCCCCCCCCCCCCCCCCCCCTCCCCTCCCCCTCCTCTTAAAATATGATTCCAGGATTATCACTCAGAAAGTCTCTTACCGTTAATACATCCACTGCTACTGCCCCACAATAGACACACTGCATCTGGAAGTAAAAACGGATTAGAGAAACGCTCCCGTGTGTGTAGACGCTGTAGACGGGGGGACGGGGGGACGGGGGGACGTGTACAAGAGGAGGCCTGCTAAGGGAGGACAGGTTAGAGAGGATGTCAATGTCTTTCCGGTCTGGGCGAGTGGGACACCCAGGTCTCACCTATTGCATGCATTTTACAGTAGTTTACTGTTAACAAAGATGCGATGATTCCCTGTATTCCCTGTATTCAAGGCAGGTGCTGAAACAGCTCAGAGACAGCACCATAGACTGGTAGGTGTCACAGTAACGGAGGACCACCTGGAGTCATACGTATCGCAGTGCAGACGAAGGTTTAATAAGAACAAAACTTGTATTCTAGGCAGGTACAACTGTGAAACAATGGCACTTAAGCTTCTGGGGAAATTGATTATCACCTTGTCACAGTGAATCACACAGCTACTGTAGCAGAGTGTGCTGTAATAATGGATTTCCTGATTCATTATGATGAATAGAAACTCATCTCCTGAGTGCTTCCATTCAGACCGCCTTTTTTTTAAAGAGCCCAAAAATTACTCTGCACCGTTGCTAAAACGCCCAGCTTTTTAGGGTAAAAAAAACCGAGTACATCAAATCAAGCTAAATATAGCTCAAAATGCATTAGAGGAGGCGTTGTGTCTCTTAGTTCAGGGTTTTCTGGCACTGGAATCAGTGTTCTGTCTTTAATATGAGATTTAAAAAGGTGTTGTGCAGCGTACACGGCTCCCTGCTGCAGTAGTGACTCCATTACCATCATGAGAGAACAATCCAGAACCACCATGAGAGAACAATCCAGAACCATCATGATGTCACGTGGTTGTGGCGGTCAGAATAACAAGCCTTCGCTTGTCACCCCTCTTAAAGATGATGTCATTGCAAGCACAGTGATGAGATCAAATATAGCCTGTGATCACTGAACTGTAAAATAAGAAAATATTTTTAAAAAACAGCATCTCCCTTGGTGTCCTAGGATGTTGCCAGGGTGTCTTAGCAGGAGGTGTCCTGATTATCGACAGCCTCCCCCCCCACAGTGAAGGCCCAGGCATGAGCCTCCTTCAGAGAATCCGAGTGTGGCCTGAAATTAACTGGATATTGATTCAGTGCAGAGCACAGTCCCCAAGACAGCCATTTACAGCCTCGCTCACACAGTCTGGCAGCCGGGGTTCGGCTGGAGTGGCCTGGTTCAGGGGACTGATCCTCAAGCATCATTTGGCTCTGACAACCTCCTGTTTCTGGGCCACTTGGGTGGCCGCATGCTGCATGAAAGTGTAGAAATGAAGCCACTTTAAATCAAACGACTACGATGCAACACATGGCCGGATGGTGATGAGGTACTTCTCTCATTTCCCTATCAACAGCAAAATATACTCTATGTACCCCCCCCCCCCCCCCCCCGTCTTTGAAACAAGTGCTTGCTTTGTACATGATTACGGGAGGAGAACATAATGGTAATTGGGTGGTAAAGTCTTCTGCTATCATCGTATTCCTGCTAAATCTGTCCGTGTAATGGCGCGATTGGTGGTCAGAGAGCATGCTAGCGCGGATGGTGCTGTGCAGAGACAGTGGCCCTTTAGTTGTGTACAGTGCGTACCCGGCCAGCTGCAGACCCCAGGGAGGTGTGTCAGGACCTATTAGAGGACAAGGAGACGAGTGATGGCCTGTCTCTCCCTCTCCCTCTCCTCTCCTCTCTCTGTCTCTCTGTCTCTCTCCCTCTCCTCTCCTCTCTCTGTCTCTCTCTCTCTCTCTCCCTCTCTGTCTCTCTCTCTGTGTCTCTCTCTCTCTCCCTCTCCTCTCTGTCTCTCTCTCTCTCTCTCCCTCTCTGTCTCTCTCTCTGTGTCTCTCTCTCTCTCTCCCTCTCCTCTCCTCTCTCTGTCTCTCTCTCTCTCTCTCCCTCTCTGTCTCTCTCTCTCTCTCTCTCTCTCTCTGTCTCTCTCTCTCTCTCTGTCTCTCTCTCTCCGTCTCCTCTCTCTATCTGTCTCTCCTCTCTCTCTGTGTGTCTCTCTCTCTCTCTGTCTCTCTCTCTGTCTGTCTCTCTCTCTGTCTCTCTCTCTCCCTCTCTCTCCCTCTCCTCTTTCTCTCTCTGTCTCTCTCTCTCCTCTCTCTGTCTCTCTCTCTCCCTCTCCTCTCTCTCTCCCTCTCCTCTCTCTCTCTCCCTCTCCTCTCTCTCTCTGTCTCTGTCTCTCTCTCTCTCTCTCTCTCTCTGTCTCCCTCTCCTCTTTCTCTCTCTGTCTCTCTATCCAGCCCTAGGCTGCACAATGAAGGGAAGGTAGGCCACTTAAAGAATGCCAATGATTGGCAGTACTGGAATCAGTAAGCAACTGCTGATTGCTTCTCTACACAGTATGAATAATACATTCAGCCACTCGGAGTTGCCTAAGCGCCACATGACCTTGGTCACATGACCCATGTCTGTCAATAGCTTCGCTCAAGTGGGTTTGAAGGAAATGTTCCATAACCTGCGATCATCGTTTTTGTGGTTCAGTGTTGTTGTGTGTTAAGTGCTTATAAACTGTATGCTCCAGAATTAATTGAATGCTTCTGGTTTACTGAACCATAGACAAAGAAGGAGGCAGAGAGGTGTTGAGATGAAGTTCACAGCTGATGCAGAATCAATGGTGGGTCGGGTCCAGAGGACCTCTTTGCTTAATACCTCACAGCGGAAATCAGCACCAGGGGGAGGGGGAGGAGGGTTGTACCTACGGATTAGGGAAGGTGAGTTGTCGGTGCATTTTGTTCTCTTCTGACTTCTGTTTCAATTTTCCACTGAGTGATTCAGATTGCTTACATTGGCTTCCATTCATTCAGTTATGAGGTGGAAGGAGGAGGAATGAAATATTAATGTTGTTTTGCTGTGAAGACGGAGTAAACTGAACAGCTGTTTAAACATCTCAACTGAATCAACTGAGGCTCCAACAAAGCCAAACACAGAATGGGAGGCGAGGAAGATTTACGATTTCACGATCGACATTCATCTTGATTTGCAACAAATATTGCTGTGAGACAATGGGTTGTATGTATGTCAGTATTTTCCAAAAATGTATTAATTTGAGGCGTCAGTTTGACGAACCTTCAACAATCATCCACTGATCTGCTAATTAGACATTAATGGGATAAAAGCTAAATGTCAAACAATGACTGAAGACATGTTGAGGAGATCATACCTACGAACGAGCTTCCCACTGCTGTCAGGACCACCGTAGGCTGAAGACCCATCTCTTCAGGCTACATCTTAACTGTCCCTCCTAAAGACCTCTCCACCCCCACTACCCCCCCTGTGCAAGTTTCTCTCCTGTAAAAAAATAAATAATAATACATATAAAAATTCTTCCTTCTTCTAGCATTGTGACTGCCTATGGCCCCTGGTCCGACCATTGATTACTTTGTCTTATGATGACTGATGGATAGATGATTCACTTACTTAAACAAATGTATTTGTTGTAAGTCGCTTTGGATAAAAGCATCTGCTAAATGCCATAAATGTAAAATGTAAATGTAAATGTAAATGTAAATGTAAATACCTTCCTTTGTGATGCCTGCCAACTTCTTTGGTTTTTACACCTGTGAGAAATGGCCAGAGTAGACAAGCATAAAGTCATTTGAATCAATGCGAATCAAACCATAAGCACTCTCCTGATGCACCACAAGGTCCTAGGATACCTTATTGCCTCCTTCATCACGCTGCTGCCTTGCAAAGTCATGATGAATATCTTGCAGAAAAAAGCAAACTGTTATGGAGTAGGAGGAACAAATACACAAGCTAGTCTTATCTGCAGAGGTGGAGAGATTATCGGGATATTTAGATGCAAAGTCGCAGCACAATACACACAGGTGATCAGTATGCCGACGATATCCGTACTCTTAGGGTCGTTAGGAGACATAAATACATACACATCGCTGGCAGAATCCCCGATGCCGGGATCGTCAGCTTTCGCTCAGGGCCGGAGACGGCTGTAAAATCTTCCTCAACAGACTACGGTGTCACAACATGTCAAATGTAAATGCCAGGACAAAGAATACAGACTCTGTAATGTTATTCAGGAAAGAAGGGAGGCTTTAGGCAGACAAGATTAGCTGCCTTTATCCTCAGCTTCGGAATACTCTTCTTGCTGCTCTGTCACAGCGGCTAAGTAAGGCTTTCCTCCAGGTTGCTCAGAGACATTACTAAACTGTGGATTCTGTTCAGCACCTCAGGCTTTATAAGCTTTTTTATTTATGTAGCACCTTTCAAACATGAGAATGCAGCTCAAAGTGACATCATGCCAATCTTTTTGAAATACTTTTTGAAGCAAGTTTCACGATTCCTGAATCATCACTTTGCGATAGGAAAATGATCATCAGTGCAGGCTACATTTGATTCCTCTGTAATTTAAAAAAATTAAAAAAACAAAACAAAAAAAAGTTATTTAGTTCAGGTGGAACATGTCCTGTCAGGTGGAACATGTCATATACACTGTTGCTGTCCTATACACTGTTGCTGAGTTTATATAAAAAATAATATTTGCATTTTGTTTTGTTGTTATTTCTTTTCAGGATGTCCAACAATCCCTGACTCATGCAGGGGGGGCCCATCTGAAGGCTGCCTGGCTCATGCAGGGGGGGGGCATCTGAAGGCTGCCTGGCTCATGCAGGGGGGGGCCATCTGAAGGCTGCCCCTCTGTACAAGTTTCTCTCCTGTAAATAAAATAAAATAGCATTTTGACTGCCAATAGCCCCTGGTCCTACCATAGATTACTCTTATGATGACTGATGGATAGATGGTTCACTTACTTAGAAGTGTCTTTGGATAGAGGCGTCTGCTGAATGGCATGAATATGAATGTCATGTAATGAAGGACAAACACTTTTTCTTCCCATGTCAGCCTGTGTGTTCATCCAGGCATGCACACGCCACAGTCCTGAGTCCTGCAGGGTACTGGTTCTGAGTCCTGCAGGGTACTGGTTCTGAGTCCTGCAGGGTACTGGTTCTGAGTCCTGCAGGGTACTGGTTCTGAGTCCTACAGGGTACTGGTTCTGAGTCCTGCAGGGTACTGGTTCTGAGTCCTGCAGGGTACTGGTTCTGAGTCCTGCAGGGTACTGGTTCTGAATGGACAGCTATAGCAGGTATTTGGGACCACGCCTACTACCAGCAACATACCTCTGGACAACACTTCACATCACAATGCTCATACTTGTGTCTAGTTACTATTGTACAATCTGTACTGCCTAGTGTGACATGTAGTGGATGTAAAGTGTCTGGGTAAGGATAATAAGTCAAGCTGCACTGTACATGTAGTAATTACACAGTAATACAAGCAAAACTGTACTGAAATGTAAAGTGTTATCCAATATGTTTTGGTGCCTTGAAGCAATCTGGCTCCTGAAGGAGAAGCCTTGTGGAGACAGGCATTAAATATGAATAATGGAATGAGCTGAAAGACATTAAATAGATTCATCTGAGGGCCGCTGTCTGTCGTTCGGAGTCGTTTGTCTGCCCTGAGCTGTTATCACGTTGTTTTCAGAAGAGCAACAAGAAGAAGCTGAGGGGAGGGACCACCAGAGACCTCTCAGAGAGCCGGCTGGCTCATCCTACTCACACAGAGCACAATTGAATGCTCTCCAGAGTCACATGCTGCATCCCTGTTCAATTAGATTTCATGGGCAAACTCGAAGAGATCCTTAAACTAAAACAAAAAGTGTATTGCCTCTTTTAGTGGAAACAAAAAGGCTTGACATTGTTGATAAGCTGCTGAGAGACAGTGTTGTTGCTGTGCTGCCTGCGTCATTGAGAAATGCCTGTAATTTATATCAGAGTATTTCAGCGAGACTTAGACTATTTCAAATTTAGCCAAATTTAGACCTCTTCTGTGACCTCCACGATTCCAGCCTTCCCAAACTTGAGTGCAAACTTTGTCACAGACTTTTTAAATGTCAATACAGCCTTGCTGCCCTACACTCACAGAAACCACCATCCCTCCACCACAGCCAATCAATGCAGGCTAATTAAAAAGCATTTCTTTACCACCCGGGACACATACTGCACATACTGTACATACTGTACATTTCTCAGCATTGCTTAAAAACACAGACGCAAGTGCATCTGAGAATCAAGCTAGCAGTAGACCGCAAAAGCTATATCCAGTATCCCTGCTGGTCAGTCAGCCAGCCAGCCAGCCAGCCAGTCAGTCAATCAGTCAGTCAGTCAGTCAGTCCAACAGTATAAAACATGTTTGCCAAAACACAACATTTCTTTTGCAAAATGCACTCTAACACTCAAAACGTACAATACATGTCACAGAAGCAAATCAGTGCATCAAAACAGTATCCTTTGACAAGTAGTACTGCACCTGTTACAGAGAATATGATTGATTACAATACTGTAAATATAAATCAAATTAATCTAAAATATTCAGAATTAAGCAGGTAGTTACAACAACAAGAAATGCATTACTGCAAACTGAGTTATGACCTTACAGCACCTAGCTAAAGTGAACACAAAAAGTGCCAGCACAAACATTTAGAGTAATCTGTTCTCTCCTGTCTGCCAGGCCATATGTTACTTCACTGATGAGCTATTTCATCTGTATTTACAGAATGATTGTTAGCTAAACTGTTGAGCAATCAGAGGTACGGTGTATTGAGTAGGGGTTCATTGTAACAGGGGAAATGGCTATACGCTGTAAGGAAATAACTCTGTTTCATTTGTCAACACTTACCTACTTTTCTGTGTTATGTAGAGAGATGTGTCTTATGTTGTGCAAATAGGTGCTGAAAATGTTACTGTTGTGTGTGTTATTATTGTCTGTTGTGTATGTTATTATTGTGTTCATGTATGTTATTATTGTGTTCATATATGTTATTGCTGTGGGCATGTGAACTCCAGTTCACATGTTGTAAGCAGTCAAGAAACAACCTCATCGTGTAACTCCCTCAAAACTGTAACCCCCTTATTGTGTTCAGGGTCGATGCATGGATGCATACAACAACAACCTTTCCCTGTGTGTGTGTGTGTGTGTGTGTGTGTGTGTGTGTGTGTATGTGTGTGTGTGTGTGTGTGTGTGTGTGTGTGTGTGTATTTATCTGCTCTGTTTACTGCACCTTTAATCTGCCTCCCCAGAGCTCCCCAGTAATGACAGGAACAGGTCTGAAGATAAACAGTCATTTAGATCACCTGACAGAATGGGTTGGATGACGTTCGTCAACTAGTGCGTTGTAGACTGGGATAAGGCAAGACAAGGCGACGGAGATGACACTCACAGGGCTTTACGCATGCCTCCGGTGGAGCTGGAGATGAGGTGCCCCAGACAGCTCCGGGGATCAAAGATAACTATTTTAGGTGGTGCCAGTCACTCACCGAGTTTCAGACTCGCTTCAGACTTCTCATCAAAAACCTGCCATTTATTTCCAGGTTCAGATGTTTTCCCTCCTCTCTCCTATCCGACAAATACAGACGGAATACACAGCCCTGTAAAGTTCAAGGATGAGGGCCACCTGACTCACAGCTAGCAAGCTTATTTACCCAATAACGCTGTGTCCTGTGGCTCTCACTTTCCTGACATTTCCTGGTAGTCTCCCTGCTACTCCCGGCTCAGTTCAGAAGTTCTATTACTAATGCATCGAATGGCAGTGAAGGTCATGCATTTGCATGCTGCTGTTTGACAAGCACCGGTTCCTCTGGCCCGTTTTGAGTTTTAAACATGAAAATCTGTCAACACACACACAGTGCTTTAGGGAACTCACAGGCCCTGAGCTGCCTCTCACACACACTGCCTCTCAGGACAGTGCTGCAAATTGGTTTCTGTTTCTCCACCACATCCACAGCTCTGTATCTGAAGGCTAGGGAAGCAAGAGATGTATTTTTTTTGGCAAGCATGAAATTAGTTTGAGCTGATTGGTGAAGAAGGATCACTGAAGGTGACAAGCCCGACCAGAGGTTCCTGGTAAAACAATGTGATAATTAATTTCTTAAATATGCTCTTCTCTATACTGTACAAGTAGGGAAATACTGCACACCAGCTCTTGTGGAGTTGGCACCTGTGCCTCAACTCTGTTTTATTTCACTCAAGGTCTACGACATGTGGACTTAATCAAAGCCAAGGCCAGCTCTGCTCTATATAAGCGAGCAGTTTACAAGAAATCCAACAGCGCAACACAAAACCATGGCAAGATTGACCTCCTCTTTCACTTCAATCAACACCACATGGCTAATATAACCTATGCGTTTCTACAGGGTTCAAGGAAGAGGCAGCAGTCAACAGATAAATCTGCCACCTTTGACCCCCATGAAACAAATAAAAACCATTTGGAGAAATTTAGCAAAGGTGAAGCTTTTCTCAAACCTGTTATGCCCTCAATAGCTCCCCTAATAGGGCAATCTGGGATCTATATTTGGACTTTTAAATGAATGATTTACAGCCATTGATTCTTGAAGAATATAACTTTGAAATGCCTCGTGAACTTTTAACTGCCTTACACCAGAACCCAAAACATAAGCTTGTTTTACTCCATTGTTGTAAACAAACACTGTATAGCATAAAAAACATGGTTACAACTATAATTTAGATTTCATGTATTGTCAGTCCATGCATTCTCTGTTTATGAATTTGAAAGTGTTTGCATTTCTCCAACCCCAACATTTAGCTGTTTACCAAAATATGTTTGAATCCCAGATTGCCCTTTTAAAAATCACACAGCTATGGTAGTATTTCCGAATTACAGTATAAACTTCGAGGCAACTTGTGAAACTGAGTATACATGTACCTGTATTTTCTTCTCCTCTTCAAACAGAAGTAACCTCAATCACAACTTCAAAGAGTTTATTAACATGGTCATACAGCAATCACAGTCCACAGCAAAGACCATGTAAACAAGGGGAACAAATATGGCTGAGGGCTAATGTTGTGTACAGGGAGGTGTACAGGGACTGAGGGAGCTCACAGCTACTCTCCATAGGAGGTAAATATTTGTTAAACTGATGCAGATCGATCAAAGGTTACTGCCGAGTTCTGAGAAGAAAAAAGTAGCAAGCAAACACGTTTGATTCACGAGCCGAAATATACCCAAAAAAAAGCAAATCAAGGTCCAACAAAAAGTGTTTAATTCTGGCCCGAGTAAAAAGGTTGGATACAAAGACTTTCCATTTTTCTATATATGATACAGTATATCTAATGTGCCTGACAGATCCCTTTCATGGTGATATCAAACAGTGTCTGTCTTACTGAGATCAAAACAAGCCCATCTGTGTGAACATAACCAGGTCCATGTCTTTACCTCATGTCAGAAATTACACATGGTCTTCTTCTGCCCTGACATACTTGTATATAGTAGTGCCTTCAAATCAGGGAATAAATCCAATGATTTATATTTATCCAGAGAGGCAAGAGAGCCCAAAGCTACAAATATATTCTCCACTAAATATAATCCGTTGGTCGCATCAGTAAATCACTTTTGAAACTGATTTAATGAACAGCTTGAATGGGAATAGCTGTTCTGCAGCTCCTCACAGCTATGTTCTGTAAAAGAATAGGGTATTTACTATATATACTGTAGGTATATACTGTATTTGCTCCTATTTGCTGGAATTCTAACCATCGCAAAGATGTGAAAAGATTCCCAAACACAGCATCTCTCTCATCCTTGCCCTGTGTGCATGTGTTTGTCCCTGAGGACAGCACTCCAATGGGTCAACCCATTCATCTATTGTACCCAGGGACCCCCTGTGGTTGATTAACTCTGTGATCCATTAACTGGGCTTTATATCCCAGCAGGGACAGAGTCCCCTCTGCCCTTTCCTCTAAGGATCAGGGCAATCCAGCAGGCATCATCAAAGGATCACAGAGGGGAGGTAGTGTTGATCTCCCACCATGGGCTGGGACTCCTGGGAGAATTTAGGGGTGAGGCATCATGCAGGGTTCAGAGATAGAACACCTTACTTCCTGACTCTAATGTACTCTTTCAGAGAGGTAAATAAGAGAACCAACCTTTTGATTGAACAGCCTTAAACAACACTCTCACGCATTTGAACCTCATAGGCAAGACACACTCTCACAATAAACTACTGTATTCCAGGGAAAGTGTTTGCGTCTGTCCCTGTTCAAACAAACCATCAACCAACTGTGAAAGGTACTTTAGGGATGCGTGGGTATTTGTTTTCTGTTGTGCACCTAGAATCCCTAAGCAGATGTGGTTGGTTTCTCAGGGAAAACGTGTGTTGATAAAGAGGATTATGTTCCCTAAATGTTTAACAGATCGCTCCTGCCGCATTGTAATTTTCTTGAAAAGCATGACCACAGCACTCCAGGTTGCTGTCCTAAGGTGTGGGGGTTACTGTTTCGCTGATGAGCTGTTTTACACTGCTCACTCTAAGAAATTGCCCTCAATTTACCTCAATGTTGGGAGGCCTCTGTTGGGCTCTCACACAGAGCGTCAGTGTGAGTGAGAGTTCTGGGCTCGCATCCAACAGAAGCCTCCTCCCCTGCTGCAATAGCAAGGAGGGGAAAAGGCAGAAATTCCAGCGGCGTGTAATTCACTGCTCTAGTGAATATATATTTGTGGGTTTTTGAGTGATTCTGAATCTGTGCTCAGCAACAGGATCTAATTTCCACAAATGTCAAAAGGGTGTTTGTAAACGGTGTGTGTCTGTTACTTTGCCAGGTAATTCTACCTTGGAATAGGGTCACACGGGCTTCTACCTTGGAATAGGGTCACACGGGCTTCTACCTTGGAATAGGGTCACCCACGTTTCCAGAGCCAACTGAAGCAGAAATCAGATCAGATTCCACAGCTGGTGGTGTCAGCAGCAATGATAAGACACTCCAAAATGGGGTCAGACTTCTACAGACCTCTACATATTTTATATATAATGTGTCTACCAGTGAAGAGTAGAAGCATATAATATATATATATATATATATATATATAATGGCTTCTTTTGTGTTCTTGAAGATGACGGTAAAAACACGAATAATATACCATCATCACATTTGTGTAACAAACACAATCACATGACACATTCAAACACATATTAGGATAACCCTGTAACACCCTCCTCACAAGGCTTCACCGTACTCTACCAGAGTCTGTGGCATTGTGCTAATTAAAAACCCCATCTGCTTGTGGGACTCTGTGTCCTCTCTGTGATGGAAAACAGCCTTTTTTGTAATACCTCAGTGTAATCTCTGACATTGGAGATGAAGTGACGACTTCAGCGCTGAACTCAACTAATGAAGCACTGCCTGATGTGTTATGGGCTCACAAGTTTGAAATGTGTTGCTTGGTAAGGATTCTAATTAAATTACATCTTGCAAATGGGATGCAGGAGAATGTACAGTAAGTGTGAGTTCTAAACTTACTATAGGGGTTACTACAGTTCAGGATCAAACTGCTACTGTACTCCATTGGGTTTCTTAGCTTAGCTAACATTCATTTTCAAGGTATTAAAAGGCCACCACATTTACTGTACACACATACAGTACACAACAGCAAGGTCAGGGCCAATGACAGCGGCTGGTACTCCTAGAGGTTGTTCCCGACATAGAGGCGGACAGAGTCACAGAGGCAGGATAGGTACAACAGAGAGGTCTCACAGGAAACATTCTCTCCTTGATGCAAGGTCTCACCAACAACAAACACTGTGACGAGCAAGGAAAGGGTCAAGGGTCAGCTGGATCTGGTACAACAAGATAGCATCCCTGGTCTCCCCGGAGACGTTTTGACAAACACTGGCCCATATGTGAAGTGACAGAATGATGTCACAAATTCCACTTCACCCATGGTCCTGATGTGTTGAGGAGGGGAAAGCGTGTGTGAAACACCCGTGGCAACTTCGCATGGTTTTAAAACGCAAACAATCATCAGCATTAAATCAAATCAAATCAAATCAAATTGTACTTGTCACGTGCATCGCGTACAGCCGTAATTTATACTGTGAAATGCTTTGGAATCTTGCTCCTCGACTAACAACAGTCAACAACAATCAACAAATCAACCACACAATATACAGTTACATAAACATAGTTAGCGTCATTCATTAGCACGGTAACCTGCACAAGTGAACTCAACATTCCTTTACGCACCTTTGACCTCACCGCTATGACCCCCCCCTAAGCTAAACCAGCCAGGAACCTGTGACCTGGGCAAGATAAACCGCCAGTTGGGTTGAATTACCCAGGTGGGACTGAGACATGGAGGTGTGGGTTGAATTACCCAGGTGGGACTGAGACATGGAGGTGTGGGTTGGGGCGGTTCAGAAGGACAAACTGCAGAGGACGGCGGAGCATCAAAGTGTCCACACACAGACTCATACAGAGTGGGAATGTGCCATGAAATGAGTTTCTGAACCCATCCTGTGATGTTTAATTGATGCAAAGAAGACAGGATACCCAAGCTCATTTGCTGTGCTCCTCATCCAGTATGCATGATTCAGGAGTGGACTCTTTGTCAGGGGAAGCTTGCTCTACAAAGAGGTGTGTGTGTCTGTGTTATGCACGGTATGTGTTCAGACAGACAATATTTACTAGAGCGACACTAACAGTGGGTATGCTTGCAATTATCAAAACACAAAACGAAGAGGGCCAAATAGAAGTTATTTAACACTTCCCAGCAAACTTTGTTGTCACAGAAAAATTCCTCCAAAATATGCTGTGAATCTATGATGTGCTCTGTATTTAAATGTTGTTGATGTCCACGATGTTGAGTTTTTGTCACAGTCTTAAGCCACCCTGTGCATGTAAACCTAACCGCCCACATTCCAAACCACACAACCTCACATTTCATTTCATAATTTCTTCAGAGACATTCCTTGACATATGAAGTCCAGGGATGTTATTGTGGAACCAGATATATGATGCTGAAGGCTGGGGGCTGTGGATCCGGACCAATTCATTGACAATCTGAGGTAACTTCTGCTTTATTTCACAGCGGGGACATTTCTGGGAGTTGTGGTGATTTATGTGCCAGGTCCGTTGTCATTAAGTGTCCCCGGGAAACGAATGGAACCCCCAGGGCCATTGAAGGAAAAGATCTATACAAGATGAGCGGTTAAAAAATGATTTGAACCCCTATGATGGAATGATCGTCCCTGCCAAATGACTACATGGAGCAGCCAGAACACCAGTTGGGATGAAAAACTAAGTAATTATGATGTGATTCAGTGTGTAGTCGCTACTGTGTCTTCCTGCTAAATCAAACAGCCCAAGGCCTCTCCCTGCCTCATTATAAGCTATGGAGTTGGGAGTCGTTTTTCCCCCAACACAATGAACATCTTTTTCTAGTGTTATGATAAAAGACCCCCCCCCCCCCAACCCCACACCATCTCCCTGAAATATATAGTGGCATTAAGTTTCTCCTACACCTCTGTAGTTACCTTGCAATTGCGTAAGTTATAACATTCTATAAACGTGTTGTTACTTAAAATGAATGAGTTGATGAAATTGGCATTTAACAACATATACAGTGAATATCAATACTATGGTCCCCCGCTCGACGCAGACGTTTATATATCATGCTTTGAATCTTGAATCTTGAATGGAAACACTTGAAACCGTACTTGAAGATGTTGAGTTATCCCACCGTTCATCAAATGGTAATTGAAGCGTCTCAGAAGATTATTCTATTGACTGAAACAACATGGAGAACCCTCCGGAACACAAGAGCATGGCACGGTGTAGAAGCCAAGGTGTTGATTGCATCCAAAAGTCCAATTAACTTCTATCTAATCCCTTGGTGAGCAATCAATTTGATTAACTTTATCCTTAATTAGGGCCTGTTCATTTCTCTGCAAGGCAAGCAGACCATTTATATGAAAAGACAGTATCTTGGACGAAATCCATGAAGGCGTCAGTGACTCTAGATCAATCGTCTGTAGCCGATTCGGTGACGGGTTTACTCTCTCTTCCATTAATTGCAACCAATTCATTTTTTATAAAGTACGAAAGTGAAACATGAGCCATATTTACACTGCTGATCCGCCATTAAAACCGTCACAGTGCCACAGTACAGCAATTATAAAAGATTAATTCACACAGACATTCTATTTCGGCAATTTAAGACAGCATAACATCTTTCCACACACAAATTAACCACGGGAAAAAATGTATCTCTCACCCGCATACTGACGTGCAGCAGGGAGCTGATGTATCATATACAGTACCAGTCAAAAGTTTGGACACACCTTCTCATTCAATGGTTTTTCTTTATTTTTTATTATTTTCTACATTGTAGATTAATATTGAAGACATCAAAACTATGAAGGAACACATATGGAGTTATGTAGTAAACAAAAAACACACCAGAATATGTTTTATATTTTAGATTCTTCAAAGTAGCCACCTTTTGCTTTCATGACAGCTTTGCACACTCTTGGCAAGGTGTGTCCAAACTTTTGACTGGTCCTGTATGTTGAAAATATATGCTCTCACTTGATATGCTCTTAGTTGAGGTGGTACTAGGGGGGGTTGAGGTGGTACTAGGGGGGTTGAGGTGGTACTAGGGGGTTGAGGTGGTACTAGGGGGGTTGAGGTGGTACTAGGGTGGGTTGAGGTGGTACTAGGGGGGTTGAGGTGGTACTAGGGGGGGTTGAGGTGGTACTAGGGGAGGTTGAGGTGGTACTAGGGGGTTGAGGTGGTACTAGGGGGGTTGAGGTGGTACTAGGGGGGTTGAGGTGGTACTGGGGGGGTTGAGGTGGTACTAGGGGGGGTTGAGGTGGTACTAGGGGGGGTTGAGGTGGTACTAGGGGGGTTGAGGTGGTACTAGGGGGGGTTGAGGTGGTACTAGGGGGGTTGAGGTGGTACTAGGGGGGTTGAGGTGGTACTAGGGGGGGTTGAGGTGGTACTGGGGGGGTTGAGGTGGTACTGGGGGGGTTGAGGTGGTACTGGGGGGGTTGAGGTGGTACTGGGGGGGTTGAGGTGGTACTGGGGGGGTTGAGGTGGTACTAGGGGGGGTTGAGGTGGTACTAGGGGGGTTGAGGTGGTACTAGGGGGGTTGAGGTGGTACTAGGGGAGGTTGAGGTGGTACTAGGGGGGTTGAGGTGGTACTAGGGGGGTTGAGGTGGTACTAGGGGGGGTTGAGGTGGTACTAGGGGGGTTGAGGTGGTACTAGGGGGGGTTGAGGTGGTACTAGGGGGGTTGAGGTGGTACTAGGGGAGGTTGAGGTGGTACTAGGGGGGTTGAGGTGGTACTAGGGGGGTTGAGGTGGTACTAGGGGGGGTTGAGGTGGTACTAGGGGGGGTTGAGGTGGTACTAGGGGGGTTGAGGTGGTACTAGGGGGGGTTGAGGTGGTACTAGGGGGGGTTGAGGTGGTACTGGGGGGGTTGAGGTGGTACTAGGGGGGGGTTGAGGTGGTACTAGGGGGGTTGAGGTGGTACTAGGGGGGGTTGAGGTGGTACTGGGGGGGTTGAGGTGGTACTAGGGGGGGGTTGAGGTGGTACTAGGGGGGTTGAGGTGGTACTAGGGGGGGTTGAGGTGGTACTGGGGGGGTTGAGGTGGTACTAGGGGGGGTTGAGGTGGTACTAGGGGGGTTGAGGTGGTACTAGGGGGGGGTTGAGGTGGTACTGGGGGGGGTTGAGGTGGTACTGGGGGGGTTGAGGTGGTACTAGGGGGGTTGAGGTGGTACTAGGGGGGTTGAGGTGGTACTAGGGGGGTTGAGGTGGTACTGGGGGGGTTGAGGTGGTACTAGGGGAGGTTGAGGTGGTACTAGGGGGGGTTGAGGTGGTACTGGGGGGGTTGAGGTGGTACTAGGGGGGGTTGAGGTGGTACTAGGGGGGTTGAGGTGGTACTGGGGGGGTTGAGGTGGTACTGGGGGGGTTGAGGTGGTACTAGGGGGGGGTTGAGGTGGTACTAGGGGGGGGTTGAGGTGGTACTAGGGGGGGGTTGAGGTGGTACTAGGGGGGGTTGAGGTGGTACTAGGGGGGTTGAGGTGGTACTAGGGGGGGGTTGAGGTGGTACTAGGGGGGTTGAGGTGGTACTGGGGGGGGTTGAGGTGGTACTAGGGGGGGTTGAGGTGGTACTAGGGGGGGTTGAGGTGGTACTGGGGGGGTTGAGGTGGTACTAGGGGGTTGAGGTGGTACTATCAACTGTCTGGAATGTGGTATTTTCTGCCTACCGCTTGCTGGCCGACCTCTTTAACCTCTAGGCAACCTGCCGTCCCCATGTGTCCTATGGAGAAGGGAGAGAGTCGTCCACAACTGAACGAGGAATACATGCTTGACCCTCAAGGCCACCATCACTGCAATTCCGAGTTGCGGTCAAATCCATTTTAATTCCTGTCAGTGGATTCGAACGTAAAATGACAATACAGCATATGCATAAAAACTTCAATGGACCTGAATGGGCCGCAATCTAGATGACGATGACCACCCAATCTATGCATATGAAGGAGCATCGTAAAACAGCACAACCTCTATGCCTCTCACTGTTATAATTTCCCCTCGATGGTATCTTGTGACAGGGTTTGCAATTTCAATAAAATGCTGTGTTAATGCTGAAAGGAATAAATCTCTTTTGTTGTGTGTTATTGGACCTGGATTATGAGGGTGTCCAGTATAGTACCATGGGTGCCAGGGTGATGGATGATCAGGCCATAAAGGAGAGACGGGGACTGGGCAGGGCTACACATTACGACCGGGTCAATTGGTGGATCGCAGGCATGAAATTGCTGCCACGGATCAATGACTAATCTGAGAAGAAGATGGATCCGAATGACAGTGTCACTAATCAATGCCTATTCATTTTCCAACAACCGCATTTCCACAAATAGGACACTTAATATTGTGCTGCGGGGCAATTACTGCCTCCCATTTAAGATAGTGTGACACGGAGGTGTAAATGGAGAGATGTGCCCGTCCGCACTAATGGAGGGAGTCAGACGCCAACGCTTGATGGACATGATGGGGATAGAACCTCACTACGTTTACATTTAAGTCATTTAGACACTTTTATCTGAAGAGACTTACAATAAGTACATCTGTCGAAGTAAGTCAATCGACGATACATACAGTCATCGTCAGTAAAAACCTGCGATAAGAACAAGTGCCATCGGCAGTCGCAGTGCGAGGGCGGGTCCTTCAAATGTTGGAGAGGAAGGATCTACAGGAGCGGTTTCGCTGCGTCGTCAGCTGCACGGGACAGTCGGTTGTCCTCCATCACCCCAAGATTCTCTGCTGGTCTGGGAGGGGGACACAGTGATGGAGAAGTCTGTGTGTGAGACACGTAGAGACACGTGTCACCACCTGTGTGTCAGAGGGGGGGAAAGACATGCAAAGTTGAGCGTCATCGGCATCGCAGTGGTAAGAGAAACCGTGTGAGGAAATCTAGTATCTCAAATCAAGTCTGCCCAAGTCGTAGAGTCCTGCTGAAACGTCTGTTCCAAACAGCTAATGGAGACTGGGTCGGGTTCTGAGAGCAGCATCAGTCATAGCAGTAGAACTGTTGAGGGTGTTTGGTCTTCGGGGGAGACTGCAGTCAGCCTGAGATAGATCTGTGGCCGGTCATTCTAATGAGCGGCCTTACAGGACATATTGAGTTGTTTGTAATTGCTCCGTTCAATCAAACGCACTCACACGGCTATTGAGAAGTGAATAGCAGAGTGGTGGGGGTAAATGGAAAATCTATCTGTGTATTGCACAGTATTCGTAAACCGCTGCCATCCGATGAAATTGGATTACTCTTTTAATTTAATATGGGAAACCAACCAGGCCCTGCAATCGACGTCGTATCACACAAAGATTATTTAGTAAATCAAATGACGGCACGTTGAGGAGAAATCCTTTCCTCGCAATATCGGCCATGAGGCACATATTACGACAGGGGTTCTTTTTTTGCGTGAGTCTTCCAGCTGAACATCTGACTCCCTCTCAGGGCCACACTTGGGTGAGAGAGGCCTTTGGTGTCACAAGGTGAGAACACATGCTCCTCTGTCTGGTTGGGGATTCATAAGTCACACTTGAGGGGCTAAATGACTGAAGAGTCTCCGCACAGCTTGCTGTAGCACTCTCTGGTGTCACATCATTCAAACCGTCAAACAATGCCGGGGCTTCAAGTGAGCTGCTGTGAAACATGTACAAAGGGGGATACACTGTAGATGGCAGATTTAATGCTAAACGCCTCATTAACAGCCTGTTGGTAATGCATTAGGATAGACCAGTGGGTCCCAAACCTTTAACAGTCATGCGCCCCCTGTCGGTTAGTTTGTAGCCTAATTGATATTCTATGAACATCATCCCTTACATATTAGACACTGTGATAATATTATTCTGTTGGATAGGGTGCATGCGTTTATTTTTTGGTTCTGAGGCTGCAGTCGGCTATTCAACAGGACTGTTAAAGGGAAGGGAAATCACCGATTTATTTCGCGTACCCCCTAGATCGATCCACGTACCCCCTGGGGATAGACGGTGTCATTTAAAATAGTCCTGGAGTGGGTTTATCTGTCTGCTGGCAAGGGCTCAAACAGGTACGACTTCCAAACTATTTTGCTCACTGATACCTTTACCCACACCCCCTACACCAGACACATTGTGAAAGATAAAAGATACCACCATAAAGGAGACAATGGAGTGGGGGGGGGGGGGTCATGTGTTCTTTTGGTAATCAAATACAATGCCACTGACTGTCAGGCTCACGGCTTTGAGCACAATGGAGCCTTCAGCCTTTACAAGTGATGAGAGAAAACCCTGTCCCTGGACAAGCAGAGTCCAGATTAGAGCACCAAACATTACCTTGAGGTCCATTCTTCCAACTGCCAAACAAGGACCAGAGTTCAAAATGGCCACCAAACGTTCCCTTCCAATCCATTTTCCCCACTGAAACATCCTCGCCACATCCAGCCCCCTCACCTCTTCTCTGGACCCCCATTGACAGAGTGACTGAAGAGAATCATGTCCAATCTCCAATCCCCTCAGCCACCTGAAATAATGGCTCAGTACAATAGAGGGGTCTGTGGCTGGAACAATCTGGCCCATTTTGTTAGCCTGACTGGGAGGTAAGTAGGGGTCCAGGCCCCACACTGTGTGTGTGTGTGTGTGTGTGTGTGTGTGTGTGTGCGTGTGCGTGTGCGTGTGCGTGTGTGTGTGTGTAAGGCTCAAACCGTATGACTGGAGGTTATTTATTATGCGTGTGTGTATGTGTGTGTGCACATGTGCGCCAGCCTACACATACTGAATGTGTGTGTGAGAGGGTGTGTGTGTGTGTGTGTGTGTGTGTGTGTGTGTGTGTGTGTGTGTGTGTGTGTGTGTGTAAGGCTCAAACCGTATGACTGGAGGTTATTTGAGAATGGTTGAGGGCATCTCACACTGGTGTGAGAGCAAATCATTGTGACCTGGCTGCTGCACCGCTGTAGGAGGTCAGAGGTCACGAGGTGAGAAGCTGGGAAAATGTCCTCCTCCCACTGGGCCACTCTCTCACACTGCAAACAGATAGTGTCTATCAGTTGTCTGACTGCTGCTGTCTAGGTGGTAGAGTATATTTCAGAAGAAGACGAGCCTTCAGTCAAAAACAGGGTCAGGGTTAGGGTCAGGGTCTATTTTAAAAAAATGAACTGAAAGTTGTAATGTGGTAACAATTTAGCAAAGCCTCAACCCTGCAGATAGTGGCTAAATCTGGAAGGTCCAGTAGGTTTTGGGGACAGATAGCAGGGGAATAAGTGTTGGTTCTTAATGGGACCTTGACTTGAGCAGCTCTGCTTGTCTACAGAGAAGCCTCTTGGCAGAGGCGCTGAGGTATTGCTGACACGGGGCTGATTATAGACACGGTGCAGGATGATGTGTGCTTGCCCTTTTCATGGTTTATTAACACCATGAGGCCTTTCGCAGCAGCTCGTTAGAGCAGCTGTTGAACATTGGGTGGAGAGAAGAGTATTTGGGGAAGAAGGACACAGAAACAACAACATAATAACATTAATTTCAAGGGTAATATTGCAGGGATATGGCAGGGTCCCATTAAGCTTATGAAATGTCGCTAAAACGATAAATATTATATTTTTTAACCGACTTCATGAATGACATTGACGGACAATACATATTTTTTAATGACATGAAACGGTGTTTAATCCAGCACCAACGGGTACGTGAACTACAAATAAAAAGGGGACGGGAAACAGTGATAAGTGTGTAGCTGCAGCAGCCTCACATCCATGGCAACAGTTATCTTTAGCATCATAATTGATAGCACTAAATGGGTGATATGAAGAGCATAGTCATTACCCCTGTCTCACTGGCTCCCTAAATGAGTCACCAGAGGTGGCATAATGTAATAGTCTAATGAGGATGAAGATGGATCTGATAATCACAGTCTGATTTTACAGGCACCATTAGAGTGGCATCAAACAGATCCCCAATGATGCATGTGGATGGATAGTCGCCCCACAGCAATCCTGCGTCTCTCATTTAGAGTCCACATGTATAAGCTTTCCCCAGGCTAGGCTATTCACTGTTCCACTCAGCTATTGTATTATTTTCTTAATTCTTTCTCGTGTAACATAACCCATTATCTCAGTCACAGCGATGGATCCCTCTCCTCCCTGGTCTTCAATCCTGTCAGGAGATTTCTGATACCTTTCATCTTATCTCCTTTTATAACGGTATGATAGCTTTAAAGCTAACTGTGTAGATTTGTGATAGTAAAAAAGCATGAAGCTAACTGCTAGAAGAGAGGTGGATGCTAGGTTGTTTTTGTTACTGCATTACAAGCTAACTGCTATAGCTTAGAGGAGGGTAGCGAGTCCTTATAACTGTATACCATATTTAAAGCCAATTGGTAGTAGAAAAGAGGCTTCTAGTCCTTGTAACTGTATAATACCTTAAGCTAACTACTAGCTGAGAGGTGGTGTCTAAGTTCTTGAAAATGTATAAAATCTTTGGCTAATTACTAGCTGTGAGGCATTGAGGTAGTAGCTGGCTAGTCCTGTTCCCTAAAGTAGACATCCCTTGTGAGAGCTCTTGCCTCCATTAGCGGGATCCATAACAATGCTGTGGGTGGTTGGGGTTGACTGTGTGAAACACATCCATCCTTCATTATCCGCTGGCCTGTGATGAAGAACCAGGGAATCATATCATGTAATCAGCGCCTCCTGAGACACACTATTAATTAATAAGAGCATCTCACTAAAGGGGGCCTCCTCCATTTCCTCTCACTCTGCTTCCTTGCAGGAAATCGATTTGTGTCTCTCCTGCTGCCAATGTGTCTACGGGACGGACGCCTCTGTACTGTATAACCCACAGCGTGGAGGCAGCAGTCGCTGTGTCTGCTGCTGAACAACGCAGGAGCAGGTGACACCTTCAAAGGCTTGGATCACGTTTCCTGTCCTCTCCCCCTTCCTGGGTCTGGACGTGTCAGAGTTTCAGACAGCAGCAGCTTTTGTATACAGTGTTTACAGACTATATCTAATATAATATCGAGAAGAGACGTCTTTACAACGAGGTGATCCGGTCCTAGTCATAAAAAAGGCACGTGCTGTAATTCAATTACAGGAAAATAATCCTTTGAACGTGGTTCGATTCACAGCGAAGGGTTGGTTGCGTCTGATTCCCTTTTGTAGACGTCAAATCTTAACCATGAATATATACCATAATCTAATCTATGCAAATAGTATCTCATTGATGCTTCTCTCATACAGTCCATCATATCAACCGTGCTGGGTTTGAACATGTCAAAGCTTAGCGTGTTTCAAAACAGCGGCAAGAAGAGAACGCCAGATCATCCTGGCTCAGATGGGAAAATGGGGGCAGGGAGATAACATGCACTGAAGGGGAATTAAGGGAAATGAAAAGCTTATCTGAAAGATGGTGTAAGTCATCAGAAAGAAGGGTGATTTATGTTTCCGATTTAGATGAAGAAAGAGTTGCTTTTCTTTTCTTTTTTTTTTGCCCTTTTAAAGTTTTTAAGAAAAGTCTCATCTCGAGTGAGGAACTGTACCCAAGGCCATGCTGTAATAATGTCATTAATGAATCCATCTTAGACGTGCTGTACTGTATGTGTGTGATGTACAATTGATACAGAAAAAAAATCAAATTAAGAAACGTTACAGTAGCCTAAAAGTCCTTGAACTACTCCCGTTGCAATCACCGGAAGGGTATTACTATCTGCAACCATTTTCATTACTTTATAAAACCTGATTTAAGTAAATCTCTCTCACACGATACACACACTGGATACGTAAGGAGATGATTGGTCAACCATTGGCTTAAGAATGACAAGGTGTTTGATCCCAGCACAAAGCTGAGAGATGGGTGATACTCCCAAAGAGAACGGATGCTGAAGAGCCAGGGGCAGATTGACACGTAGGAGAGGAAAGGGCAGAATGACAGGTAGGAGAGGAGACATTCACCGTGACATGACAGTGTCTTTGGATGACCCTCGCCATCGCTGACCCCACCACCAGGGGGCGGTGGGAGGGGATGATTAGTCAGCTAGTTAGCGTTTTTGATGGACACAGGAGGAGACAGCGGGTAAAAGGGGAGGGGTAGAGAGGTGATTCACCATCACGGGTCACAGGTCATCCCACCTCCGGGGGAAACAATCATTTCCAAATGGAACGTTTGGCCGAAGACTTACTTCTTCTCTGTCATTATTATTTCGGGGGATGATTTAGCAGGAATTATGTTCAACACTTAGCAATTATTATGGCTGTATGCCACAGGGAGAAACATCCTGCTGAGGTTGAGTTGCTTGAGGGATACAGCCGTGTCTATAAATTAGCCTTGTCGGCCGCTAGAAAACTAATTTCTCAATCAAAGCTGGGCCTTCCACATATACTGCAGCTCCCGCTGGGGTTATTTGGAGACCCTGACTAAGTTATTTCAGTTCAGGTTCTCGTTTCTATGGCACTGTAACCGTGTGAGTCAACGTAACAGAAGAGAACAACATCTCACAGTGCAGCGGTGGTTTTTTTACGATCGCACACTCCGAGTTCAAACTTTGTGAACCTTATCACAGGTAACCAGGGAAACACGTCCCCTTAATTGGCTAATTGAAATGCAAGGCATCCACTCTCAGCTCTTGTTGTTGATGAGACAGGTAGAGGTGGATAGGCTGCTGTAATTGTCTATGCTAATTAGCTACTGTTGTAGCTCAATGCTGCAGGATTAAGTGGCAGCACTAATGGAATACTGTAACAAAGCCATGAGAGGCTTGTGTGGGTGAAGAAGAGAGCAAGCAGCATTTATAGCTAGGTTAAAAACATATCTGATCTGTTTTTTAATGTATACAGTACAGACACATGCTGTACACTTAAACTCAACCTGCATTTTGTATCTTTCTCCAACTAGTGTACAGCACCGTGTGGTTGTCACGGCAGCATCAAAAATATCTTGGCTTACTTTCACAAGTTTCAGTCCAATCTTGGATTGTAGGTACCAGATGTTCTTGTTGGTATATATTTTTAAATACTTTTTTTCCTCAAGTATCATTATCGCTGATGAAGAGGTGGAAAGCGTAGCTACCGTACATGTTCTTGTATTCCTCTGTACCTGATGAGACGGTCTGCACTGTTATCAGCCCTGACCACATTGTCCCCTGAACAGGATTCCTCCTGGACGACTCTTCTGCTCATGACTCTTGTGGTGTCTGATCCACTGCCAGAGGGCAAGTCTATCCCATTGGACTTCTTTGTGCTGGGGCTTGAGAATGTTTCGTAAGCGTCTGAGGCTTTCCTTATCTTCTCAGGACCATTGTACAGTAAACAGTACACTACTTATTTACAATACACAACACTACAATGCTCCTCTGGTATACCTGTTGAGCGTAGAAGGACCATACTTTCCTTCTCAAACACACCCCTGACTTGTCTTGTTACATGCATGCACGACCCAAATACTGAGCGAACACAGAGACAGAAAGGTTGTTTTTTTCTCTTCTCTTCAGCCTGTGTTGACATCTGGGAGAGGAAAAGTGATAAAGTTAAAGCTAAGAGTCCATTAGAAGCACTGCAAATGAAAACAGGCACTAAACCGAAGCTCTGAAACCCCCCTATTAGGGCACAATGAGGTCTGAGTGGAATAGTACAATGTTACGTCTCAATCTGCCTTTTTTCACCAGGGGAACTGATTATTTTCACTTACCAAGATAGGTAGAATGAAGGTCTGAATCAATCACTGTTATTGTGCTAATGGAAATGAAGTGCCCTTCCCCTGTCTGTACGTTGTCAGGGCCACCTTTTCCTACCGGAATCCACAACACAACAAAGAAAGGTAGAAAAAGAAGAAAGAATGAAGGTCTATCTAAGAGTCATGCTTCTATTGCTTAGAGTCCAGTAAGTTGACAATCACTGACGTGGTGGTCCTCTGTGGCTCAGTTCATCGGGCATGGAACCTAGAACACTTAGGTTATGGGTTCCATTCCCGCTGGGACCGTATACATGTACAGTATACTGAAAAATGTATGCACTCACTGCAATGTAAGTCGCTTTGGATAAAAGCGTCAGCTAAATGGCATATTATATTACATCCGGAATGAAAAGGAAGGTACTGTGTTTAACTGCAGTACTTGATGTGCATGATAAAGCAAAAGCGTGTTCTTCTGAATCAGTCAACAGATGCTGCATTGAATCAAGGCAGTAGTCATCATGACTCACAATAAACAGTTATTTCAAGAGCAGTAAACATTTAAATTGGATAAACGTATCTGAAATGACTATAACCCACACAATCACAAGCCCATTTCTTCTAACACAAACAGTTGAAAACATACTCTAACACTTCGCGATCACGTAAATAGTCAAACAATTTCTAAATACTTTCCAACGCCCTTTGTTCAAAAAATACCCGTGTGCTCGTGACAGAATGTGCCTGTCATGTGAGAATCACCAATGTTTCTTTTCTCAAATCATTTTGTGAGCTGGAATCTCGACGATAACCCACGAGAACAGCGCAACAAGTAGAGCCAAACAACACACTCTGAACAAGAAACAAATGTTGGGTTTCTTTCAAGTATTCAGGGTGATCGCATTCATTTGTGCGGTATAAACAGCAGCCAGAGTAATCATACTGACAGCCCAGCTGGAGATAAAAGGCTTATGGCTTGGGTCTCGGCCTGTCATGGAAAAATGTGCTAGTTTATAGTTTCAAGAGAAAAGAAGAGAAGAAAAGGCAGGGTGTGTGTGTCTGTGTGTCTGTGTCTGTGTGTGTGTGTGTGTGTGTGTGTGTGTGTGTGTGTGTGTGTGTGTGCGTGCATGCGTGCGTGTGTGTGTACGTGCGAACGTTCCTGCGTGGGTAGGTCCATAGACAAACGCATGTGAATCTGACCTTTGAAAACCACTACAATCATATGCTAATAGTGATAGTGAGTTATCTCTCTTTTCATCACAGATCACATCACGAAAACTGTCGGGATGGAAGATGCACAGAGTTTATTCACAATTCAAAGAGACATGGGGGGAATCCTCAGTCACACAGCTATTGACTTGAATAATGCAGAGCCTGCCACAGGTTCACGGCACCATTTAAAGCAGCTGGGATAATTATGACCCTGAAACGGAGAGCCTGGCCTCATTATAACAACGGGAGGAAGTGGAACTGAAATGTGAAGAACGAGGCCTCTGGACCGCACAACCGTTGTTCAACCATCAACCACTTCTGTCTGTTGGATATTTGCAGATAATCGCCGTAGCTTTGGATGGCCATTCGTCCGTTTCTCATGTCATATGCTTCTCATCACTGTGTTTCCCATCGTGCGTGGGAAGAATAGTGCTCCAAAGCTGCAGTACAATAATCAAATAAGCAAATAAACCAGGACTATTATTGACACGGCCGTCAGCAGCCGTGTTTTTTGAAAGAGCTCCATAGGGAAGCTTCCAAGAGCCTTTCAAACAAAGTGTGCTTATAAGTGCTTTTCTCTGTAAACACAACGCAGTTCCACCCTGCTGCTCTCTCAAGCATTCTGCTCCACAGCGCACCACCGTGAAAATGCCAAATTAGGAATTACGTAATATCTAACAATGGCAGGGTGCAGTTCTCAGAACAGCCTAATTGTAAGTGTAGCAATAAAACGAAGTAAGGGAACCGCGCTTTGGGAGAGCTTAATAAGCAGGGTAAATGGTCACAACAAGCTGATGTAAGGCCCATGCAATGCTGTTGTGTTCCTCGCGATATGATGCCGTTATTCAGCCTGTTCAGTTTTGACAACTTTTTTTCATTTTTGTTTCACTCACCAAATCTTGTCAGGAGACTAGAACTTGGTCATTAAGATGATTTGATCGAGGCAACGTCATGTGTGACCTGTTATCTAATTACAGGGGCGGCGGCAGGCAGCCTGCAGGTTAGAGAGCAACCGGAAGGTTGCTGGTTCGATCCCCGCTCCAGGAGGGAGCCGGATGTGAGCTGGTGACTGGAGGGTTACTGGCATCATATCCAGGTGCCTACCACTGCCGTTGTGCCCTTGAGCAAGGCACTTAACCCCAAAACTGCTCCAGGGGCGCCGGAAATATGGCTGACCCAGTGTTCAGAGCCCAGCGCTCTGTTCTCCCTGGGGGGGTGCACGTGTGTTGTCTCAGAAGGGGGGGTGTGCAGTGTGTGTGTGTGTTGTCTTGGGGGGGGGGGTGTGTGTGCAAAAAATTACATTCCGAGAATTGATTGCATGGCAAA
>NC_139673.1:1313033-1323033 GCF_951799395.1 Argentina silus | reverse complement strand
AAGGGATGTGGCGACGACTCGGCTGTGTAAACGACCGTGATTTGCTCAGGGCGCCATGAGATGGCGCGTCCCCCCGCTGTGAAGCGTGAAGCTCTGATGAGAGGGTCTCAAAATGTCTTCAACAGCTGCTTAGAAAGCCAAACATACTTTTACCTCAGGGAGATTCTGCTGCTGAGCCACTTGTGGTCTAGTGTTGAACATTTACTGGCAAAGTTGTCATGTCCTTGTGTGGTATTTGTCCTGAAGAGATCAATTGCAGCGTTCACAGAAACAATGGCAAGTGCTCTCATTCAAAAGGGAGTGGGTCCGGCGCCATTCATAAATGCTCTGAAGTGTGATTTCAGTGTTATAGTGGTGGTAGCACACAGCACTGAGTGTCTGGGTCAGTGTGTTCATCCCTCTTAAAACTTCATCCCCACTGTAAAATGCATGAGGCGTGTTACGGCCTGCGAATGTAGCCCGTCTATCTGTTATAGTCTCTCTCTCTCTGCTATGGTCCTCTGACAGGCTGTTTATCTGTCTGTCTGTCTGTCTGTCTGTCTGTAGGCTATATTCCCAGCTCCCTTGAGCTGACACAGAGAGAAAGAGAGAAAGAGAGAGAGAGTGAGCGACAGAGACAGAGATAGAGAGAAGAAAGAGAGGGAGAGAGAGAGAGAGCAGAGACACACAGAGAGAGTGAGAGAGAAGAAAGGGAGAGAGAGCGAGAGAGAAAGAGAGAGAGAGAGAAGAAAGAGAGAGAGAGAGAGAGAAGAAAGAGAGATTGTGCTGGGATCTCCACCTGATTGATGTGGTTCAGTATTTCGATACTTTCGAAACTCATTTATCACCAGGTCCGCTCCCTCTACTCTGGCTTGTGGATTTGCAGTGTGAGCCTCAATCCCGTTGCCTACCAAACGTGGACAGTAACTGATGAAATCAGACAGAAGGCGAAACACAGAGGAATGAGTGGACAACCTGTGGTGTTGTGGCTATACGACGGGGATCAGTGGGGATTGATTCCTGTCTTACAATGATAAAGGAATGGAACTCCAAGGCACCTCACATGGCCTCGAGAGATTTCCCAGAACGTCAAAGACTAAGATTGAGAGAGACTGAGAAAAAGACATTGAATCAGTCAATTCAATGAGTAGACATCCACTGCATTCGGGATTGTATAGACAGAGTCCAAGTTGAACAAGAGTTCAACAATGTAATTAATTTCATTTTTAGATGAAAACATTGAGCTGTCATGCGTGTCTTTTACGCTAGCGGCAATAAAAAAAAGTGCACCAACCACAAACAAAAAAAGATTTGTCAGAGATTGCTTCTGTTTTATAGTCACAGATCAAAGTCCTAACCCCATCACTTCCCCGAGGAATGTCCGGTTCACATTCTAGTCGCTCTGAGTGACATTCTGTGATTGGATTCATCATGACATCACAATGGCGGCTGTTAGACCTCACCTCTCCTTTTGTTCTCTTCGGTCGGTTTCATCTTTCTCTTGTTCTCATCTCTGTCTCTGGCAGATTACAGTCTGTGATGAGAGGGGAAGATTAAGCGGGAGATTTTCTGTCCACTTCACAGCCCTGAAAATTGCCCCCCGAAAGAAAATAAATTACTGGCAGGACGTGCAGAGAGGATGTATTGTATCTCAAAACCCCTGATTTGACTTCGTATGTCGCAGCCTCCATGAGATGCCGCTGCCTTTCAGCTGCTGCTGAAAACCATCACAAACGTGGTGAAGAATATAATGTTGAAATATATATATATATATATATATTTTTTTTTAAATAGTGTCACATTAAAGTATGGTACATTTAATCTAGCTCATATGTCCCTTTCTTATATGGCATGGCCATTCATCCCAGCAGTGGGTTCCTTCTCATCCATGACTCTGTTTTTGCTGAGCAATCACTAACTGAGAGATGTGAGGGCAGGGAGATTGTGGACCGTGAAGAGAATTATTCTGATATCTCCCAGAGTTGCTTACCAATTTCTTTACAATTGTATTGAAAAAAATATGTCTTCCAACAGCTTCAAACTACACATATCATGAATGCCGTTATATCTGGCTGTGTCAATCTGAAGTATGCCGGCTTTGTTAGTTTTAGTTTTACATTTTCATTATTTCTTATCGTTATTTCGTTGTGGCTCAGCTGATAACGACCCAAAATGTAATTTCCTGTTCTATAATTTCTTTCGACTGACCTCACGTTACCTCAACATCCTGGAAGACACTGCCGTGGACGACCGCGTTTCAAAAAACTAACACTCAGCCCCCCCCGCCCCCCCCAGCCCCCCTCAGTCACTGCTGTGGACGAGCACGTTCAAAAAACTAACCCTCAATATTGAGGGACTGAGATGAGTGAGGTGGGTTGGCTGGATATCAAGATGCCCAAATTGTGCAACACTACCCTTTCATCGACTGTTGGAAAAAAGCCGCTGTTGGAAATGAGAGGAATGAGTATAAAGTGTATAAAGTATAAAGTGTCCAAACCAGTGTCCAAACCCTCTGCCACCCTCAGACCCCCTCCGCCCCCCACAGCCACCCTCCGCCCCCTCAGCCCCCCCCTGCCCCCCTCCGCCCCCCTCCACCACCCTGCCGCCAAGCAGGCAAACCCGTTGTTCTTTTATCAAGCAGGCAAATCACTGTTCTAAGGTCAGTTCTGTATCTTCTCCCACAGCGGTTAGAGATGGGGTTTAGGAGGGTATGCTAATCCTGGATCTGTTCTAAGGTCAGTTCTGTATCTTCTCCCACAGCGGTTAGAGATGGGGTTTAGGAGGGTGTGCTAATCCTGGATCTGTTCTAAGGTCAGTTCTGTATCTTCTCCCACAGCGGTTAGAGATGGGGTTTAGGAGGGTGTGCTAATCCTGGATCTGTTCTAAGGTCAGTTCTGTATCTTCTCCCACAGCGGTTAGAGATGGGGTTTAGGAGGGTGTGCTAATCCTGGATCTGTGCCTTCGGGGTAGCGTCTACTCAGAGGCTGCATACAAAGCGGGAAAGCGAAGGACTGAAGCGCTGCTTTTAAAACCCGCCCTGCAAGGTCAGTGTATCAGCGCGGGTGATGGTTATTCATTTGATCTAATTCGGTGTGATTGCAGCGGAATCCAGAGAGAGAAACAGAGTTAATTAGTGTGTCAGACAGCTGTTCTTCACAGCAGCCGACTCTCATCTGAAATGATCTCGTCGCGGCCAGACGACGCAACTTCAGGCAACCCGACCGTGTTGACACGCGGTTCCGGTGTGTCAGTTCAACAGAACCAGAATTAACAAACATCTGCTGTGTACAATCACAATCACTGGGATGTGTTTGATGAGACATGTTGGATGTCTGAGTGAAAGAAATGTGGCGTTTGTATTGAAATGTGGCGTTTGTATTGAAAGAAATGTGGCGTTTGTATCATTTTCACACTGTTATGCATTGCGTTAGTGGATGGTTTCAGAGAAACAACAAACGGCAGGATACATTTTTTCTGTAAACACATGAAATGAGGGTTCAGGTGCTGGCATCCACCATGTCTGCTCTCTCTCCTCCTCCACCATGATGGTGATTATGGAGACAGTCTTTATGTCAGCACTCTGCTACCTTTCTTCCTGCTTTTCTTTTCTGCAATTTCTCCATCACTGAATTATAGGCAGGTGTGAAATGTTTATGGGTTGTTTTTTTTCTCGAGTGGTTTGACTCAGACTCACATTTATGTTCTCTCTATATTGCTATATAATACCACCAGTCAAACATTTCCTCAGCTGTTACAGTATTCAACAATCAGGCCTGTTATATACAGTAGCAACCACCTAATATTACAATTCATATTCACATAGAATTTTGACATAGAATAAAAATGACAAATTCAGAGAAATACACAGCAGGGCTATTCAAACAGCCTCCCCCCCCCGCTCTCTCTCTCTCTCTCTCTCTCTCTCTCTCTCTCTCTCTCTCTCTCTCTCTCTCTCTCTGTGAATATGGTCCTAGCATCGGCATCTGTCAGTAACGCTAATCTATTACCACATGGTAATTGGTCAGAAATGTAATCCGCGTGATGGATTGCCGCCATATTCCCTGTCGCTCGTAAAAACAGCTATAAATCAAGGGGAGGGGCCAAACTCCTCAATACAGAGCACCTCGGCCTTCGCGGTCCCGCATGGCTCGGTTGGTAGCACATGGCCCCAGCAGCGCTCAGGGCGAGGGTTTGATTCCCACATCTTCCTGGATGTAGGGTCATATGTCATGCTAACTCTCTGTCTGGAGCACCTCAACGTGAGTAAATCAAAACCAGGACATGTCCTAACGTGGCAGGCGGCCATGTTGTCTCCTGGGGCACACTTGTTGCCACATACTGTACAGCACGTTCCAATTATTGGGAACGTGCGAGGCTTGACGCGGCATCGATTGTGCGAGGCTTGAAGCAGCATTGATCTGTGCCAGGTCTGGGCTGTGGCATTAGCCAGGCTGGTCTGAGGAGCTGGGCAGCACTTCTAACTGAAACGAGCTAGTTGGTGAGTGGGGAGTTATTAAGTTCTGCCGATGATTGAGCTCTACTGGATGAGTGTGGAGTGGAAATAGGCAATATGAATACAGATTAGTATGTTGGTTTCTCCTGTCTCCTTTACTTTTCAATCAGCTGTCAATTGAGAGTATAGAGCCCTAATTCAATGAATTGTCGATAACAAGTTCCCAGGAATACTAAAGGAATGGAACTTCTTATGAACTTACTGTATCTAATGTATTCATACAGTATCCCCACCAAAAAAACAAAACAATGTTAACTGCATTTCAAATTCAACATACTTTCATTCAACTCAACGGAAACCATATTTGTGAGTTATAAACATCCAGTTACCTGGAATTGTGCCCTAGAGTGATGCAGTTAACCCCGGAGCAGGCGGCGGCAGAAGTGCAGGTCTTCAGCGATTGTCCCTGGTCATCAGGGTCGAACACTAAGACCCAGTGCATCACCCTGACACCTTTACAGCCTTTCTGGAGGGGCTCAGGGGAAGCTGCAGAGGTGAGATTTTATCATAGAGGTGTTAAAAAGGCCCAGGAGATATGAGAGTGGCGAGATTTGAGCAGTCGTAAGGCGGCAGACCAGCAGACCAGCCTCCGTGGAGAGGGAGGCTGTACAGAAGACGCCTCGGCTGTTTTATTCTCTTGTATTATTTTGTCTCAAAGTCGTCCTTGAAACGAGAAAGACACACAGCGCCGCGGTGCGCATCCCAAATGAGGATGAAAGATCTTTTGGTTCCTGCTTGAAAAATAGGCCAGACAACATATGTTTCAGAATTTAATTTGCTAGACAAATTCCAAGGTAACATTAAGCATGGTGAAATTCTGTTGCTATCAATAGGAAGTTTGAAACTAAGCTTTTGACAAAACTATTTCACTTCATCTGTCTGTTCTTTCCCGTTGTCTCCAAATGTGATGCATTCTGGTGCAATTTGTCTTACCTTTGTAAGCATTCAATGCATAATGTCTGTCTGCGTGCATCCGGTAAGCCCTCCTCAAGTCTCTCGACACTATATGGTGTGTTGCATGTAGTGTGAAAAGCCCTTGGGCTGGCTTAAGAGGCTGCCACAGTGCACTTTCCGTTTTCAATCAGCTGCAGGCCTAAATCAGCAATGGAAGGAGAGGATTAAGGTCTGCCACCCTCTCTGGCCTTGAGAACAAGAACCTTTAAAATGAAGGATGTGAGTGATTGTAAATGGAGGAGAGGGGAAGGAATGGATAAAGGAGGCCTGTGGGGAGGTATGTCTGGGGAACGGGACTGAGGCGGCAATGTGAAGTGAATTATGTCACTTCAAAAAGTCTACACCAAGAATGTTGGACCTGTAGTAATATAAGACCTGAGATAATACAGATATTGAAGAAGAGTTAAGCTCAAATCAGAATGTCTCGTTGAAATTCATTCTCTCTCAAATAATCACAAAATAAATTAGATGATGATTGCATGATTCATATTTATAAGCACGTGAATGAAATAAGAACTATGAACTATCAAAACTACCTACTGTTGCCAGATACACTTCCACTGTATGCTGTTTCGAATACTCTTTATCAAATGCAGTTTGAGGTGAAAAAATTAATTCCATTGCTTTTTATTTAGATCAGTGTATGAGAAATCACATGACCTTGACATCTATAGAAACCATATTTGCATCTCAACGAAACAAAACATAAACCATCCAAGCGGCCTACAGTCATCTCCCAGGCCTTCTGGGACGACCAGCTCCTTCCTCTTCACACGGAGGCATTTACAATAAATGTACTCCTAATAGCCAAGGGTCTTCTGCATTATTAAGTGTATGTGGGTCATGCCATCAGTAAGGGTGCCTATGAGTATCTGTTGTCGGTTGGCTAGCAGCGTGTTCGTCATCCGCACGACTTGAGCGTGCGGCTAATTTGCCAGAGCTCGCGCACAGTAGCTAAACCGCTACGGTGGTTCTGAGGCAGTTAGCACGTTAGCACGTTAGCACGTTAGCTGCCGTCTGCTACGGTGGTTCTGAGGCAGTTAGCACGTTAGCACGTTAGCAGTTAGCACGTTAGCACGTTAGCTGTCGTCTGCTACGGTCGTTCTGAGGCAGTTAGCACGTTAGCATGTTAGCTGCCGTCTGCCGCTCCAGCTTCTTGCTGCACTGCTTCGGTGTGTGGGCGACTTCTTTCTCGTTAGGGAAATTAGACTCGTTTGGTTGTTGGCCCCACTACAGCTGTGGTGCGTGTGTGTGTGTCAACGTGAGGCCTTAATAACCACCGTGTCTCTTTTTCCTATTGATGCAAAACAGATATTGTCAACAATCGTCGATCTCGTTCGAGGCGGTTTAGTGAATATTTTCTTAACATGACCAAGACATGCTGCGGTGTTAATTGAACGCGCAAAACACATCCTCGTCATTTACCTCCTTCTAAAACGACACTGAGACCACACTGGCACGTTGACGGAGCTCATGGCTCTGAGTTCCCTGCCTTGACTTATTCTCCTGTAACTACACACGCATGGAAACAACGAACACACCTGAATCAAACCGTTTTAAAATGTTGGCCCTGATGTCACACGGGGCGCTTTATTTACAGACCTTACAGACCCATGTACAGTACAGACATCCACATTTCTGCATATTTATACATCCATAGTCAATATCCTCACTGAACATAAAGCACAGCAGTTGCAAATAAACCTTATTGTCCATGCCGTAATTGAAGAATAACAGACATGGCTTCAGATAAGAAATTCACACACCATTATGTTTCCAAAGCCTTTGGGAATCTGCAGAGAAAAGTGGTTCAGTGCAGAGACTGAAGTAATGGAGCTTCCTCTCTGCATTAACTCAGGAAATCAATCAAAACCTGGGATAGTAATAGGAAATAATGACATTGTTGATGAGCCTCGTTGAAGCAGAAAATAATCTAACCGAGGTAGGTGTGTGGAAGGTGTACTGCTGAACATGAGATCACTGAAATGGACGAATAGAAATTAATTACAGTAGCGAACCAGTGAATGCTTATTCACGACTAAAACATTTTCGATGAAAAAAAAATTATCATGAAAAATTACTTGTTTACAGGTCATTAGGGAGAGTTATAATTGCAACATTCATATGTTGTATTTAGCCAAATCAAATAGGCTTTCTGTTCTTACAAGGTATAAACACATTAATAGGCAATCAAAATGTATTGCATTAATTCAGCTCTTTTCCCTTTTCCCAGTCGCAAAATTCTTTACATTTGTATGTTGGTTATTTCAATCCACTGTGTTGCAAGTTATCAGACTTTCATATCGATGCAACTGTCAACATATTCCCGTGTCACCTTCCGCCTGTCAAAACGTTGTGTCACCAGATGAACAAAGCGACTGAAATCTCCGATCTCCGATCTCATCTCCCGTTGCCTCGCCTTGCCTCTGGTTATCACCAAGAGCACGACCTTGGTTTATCACTCTGCTTGTTTTCATTTGGCTGCAGAAGGGGAGTGCACTGCTGTTTTTATCTTTGACCTGTGACCTCCTCGGACAGGTAGGGGAATGGGAGGATGGTCAGTATGGTGGCCTAGCCAACCACAAGGGTGTTACCTTTGGTCCGTTCTCCACTTAACCCTGGTACCATAGAGACACATGTTATACGGCCGAGGGGTGAATGAATGGTGTCCTTACTAGCCTGGGCCAGCACCAAGGGATTGGTTGTTATTACACAACTGTCCTCAGCTACCACGGTAACCTCAAAGTGCATTGTGGAATATTGCTCTGTAAGGTGGAGGTAATATGTTTTGACCCGTAACTAATGACCTTTACTGTATGACAGGGTTTCACTGTCTCAATTTACTCTTCTCAACCTGCCTCCCCTCCCCTCCCCTCCCCTCCCCTCCCCTTCCCTCCCCTCCCCTCCCCTTCCCTTCCCTCCCCTCCCCTCCTCTCCCCTCCTCCCCCTCCCCTCCCCTCCCTTTCCCTCCCCTCCCCTCCCCTCCCCTCCCCTCCTCTCCCCTCCTCCCCCTCCCCTCCCCTCCCTTTCCCTCCCCTCCCCTCCCCTCCCCTCCCCTCCCTCCCCCTCCCTCCTCTTCCACATGCGTCTCACAGACCCGTGTGTGTCAGGGTACTTCCAGAAGAGAAGGATAAACATATGCACAAGCACAACGTACGTTTCTGTAGGGTCTACCTCATAAAATCGTGCTACGTTTGTTATAGGGGGGACATAAACCTTTCTAAAAATGTAAGTCCATTTTAATGGACCGTATGCGTTGCCTCAGACAATGGCTGCGGGGCCTGACTGAAGTACTCCAGCAGAGAAACGGGCCTACCTTAGCTTTGACATTTACCGCGAGGGCATCGGCGCTTCCACCTGACATGTGGAGTGTGACTTCTAATTAGTGCTTAGGGGGTATAACCAGGGGACTGTAAAAATGCTCGTTAGGATGTTAATGTAAGTAATGGATTTTAAATTATTGCGGAGGTGAGGTGAGTGCCGGGCTGGTTGGTATGGACTGTGATGCATCTTGGGTCTGCTAAAAGGTCTCCCACACACACACACACACACACACACTCACACTCACACTCACACTCACACTCACACTCACACTCACACATACACACACACACACACACACATGCCTTACAGAAGAGTACCTTGTCCTAAATCAATTTAAAAGCAATTCTCCCATCTGCATCACTTATGTGAGAAGTGCAAGCATTTGTAACCTCTTCAGGAGAAGTTGCACATGCTGTGTACTGAAAGCGCTGAATATCATACACCGTTATCGCACCAAGGGCAAGCCAATGGCGGTGGTTCATATGAAATGCATAGGTTTTCAATAAGCTTACACGTACCATGGCCACAAACAAACCACACTTAACCTTGGGCTATATTTGCGATATTATTTTTAAAAAGAAAAACACGTCCAAAGCAATTCCACTCAATGTAGTAAAGCGTGATTTGTGACAGCTGCTGTGACACCGGATTACGTATTACGTCAACCTGTTTTCATCGTTCTTGTTCAACCACAGATCCGTCAACGCTATCTCTCTGGGGAACGACCTCTTGACCCTTCTCTTTATGTGTGCTGCCCTCTGTTCTCTCCCAGAGGTCAAAGGTGACGGCTCTGAGTGGAGTGTCGGGGGAGCAGAGACAGCGCTGATGTGAGAACAGCTGAGCCACTCGGGACCAATAAAGGGATGACCCAGTAGGATGGAGATAAAGGAGTGAAGTCACGTCTCCACCTGCCTCTCTGTGCTGCTGTCCGTGGTCCTGAACCAGCTCTCACTCCTCCACGCAGGAAAGACAACAACACAGATTGATTCTTCAATTCTGTAACATGCCTACAAAGGTTACGATTATGACGGGTTTGTTTTGCATTTACGGAATAATGAGTTTACTAGACCGTAGGGTCGATTCCTAGTGGAGGCTTTGAAGCCTCAGTGGACAATCAGATGTCATCCTTTAAGCTTTTCGCGCCTAAATTCGGAAAAGAAAAAAAAACGCAGCTAAACATCACTGGTAGAATATCTATGAAAATGGCCTGGAGACAGGTCTGCCAGCGGA
>NC_139673.1:1293033-1295533 GCF_951799395.1 Argentina silus | reverse complement strand
AGTATGAGGGTCATGTCTATATAAGGGTCAGTATGAGGGTCATGTCTATGTAAGGGTCCTGTATGAGGGTCAGTATGAGGGTCATGTCTATATAAGGGTCCTGTATGAGGGTCAGTATGAGGGTCATGTCTATATAAGGGTCAGTATGAGGGTCATGTCTATGTAAGGGTCCTGTATGAGGGTCAGTATGAGGGTCATGTCTATATAAGGGTCCTGTATGAGGGTCAGTATGAGGGTCATGTCTATATAAGGGTCAGTATGAGGGTCATGTCTATGTAAGGGTCCTGTATGAGGGTCAGTATGAGGGTCATGTCTATATAAGGGTCCTGTATGAGGGTCAGTATGAGGGTCATGTCTATATAAGGGTCCTGTATGAGGGTCAGTATGAGGGTCAGTATGAGGGTCATGTCTATATGAGGGTCCTGTATGAGGGTCAGTATGAGGGTCAGTATGAGGGTCATGTCTATATAAGGGTCAGTATGAGGGTCATGTCTATATAAGGGTCAGTATGAGGGTCATGTCTATGTAAGGGTCAGTATGAGGGTCAGTATGAGGGTCATGTCTATGTAAGGGTCCTGTATGAGGGTCAGTTGGTCATGTTATCAGTCTCATGACTCATCGTCAGGGACGGATTGGGACAACAGAACGGGCCTGGACTTTCAGCCAACAGGGGGGTGGGGATCACGTCGCTCACCCGTCGTTAGACCCGACGTCTCTCTTCCTCAGACCGTCTCGAGCCAGGTAACCGTTTACCTTTCGGATAAAGCAGCTTGTGATTGACGGCTGGAGTTTGGCTGCTGTCTGAGAGTTTCACACAGAGGCATTAAAGATGGAGGAGCCGGTGATGCAGCAGTGTGCCAAACTCCCAGCTCTCCATCCTGCTGCTACGATAAGCATACTCTGGCAGACCGCCTGACCGGGCTTCTGTGTACGGACTGGCAGGCTCTCCTCTTCTTCCTCCTTTTCGTCCTGCTCCAGCCAATCACCTTCTGCGGACTGGCTCTCTTCCTCCTGCTCCCCCTCCCTCTCCTCCTCCCCCTTCTCCCCCTCCTCCTCCTCCTCCTCCTCCTCCTTCTCCTCCTTCTCCTCCCCCTCCTCCTCCTCCTCTGGCTCCAGCTCCTCCGTTCATCTGCTTTGGAGGAGGAGAGTCAGATTTCTAAGTCAAGCGCTGTAACGACCAATCCACCACAGGTGTGGACAGTTTCTTTCATGTGGTGGTAGGCAAGAGTTATTATCAATGATTGAACCCCTATATGGTATACAGCAAGTCAGCAGGTCAGGCTGTATAATGAAGAACAGTATAATTACTTTTCTTTTCTTTTTCTTTAACAGCTTTCCATAAGTATATATAGACTCTTATTACCCTGAGTTAAATAATTAGTAGGTGCCTGACCCACATTTATATAAGACACCTTCAAAAGTTTCACAGATGTATTCACAGTCTTATTTTTCATTTGAAATTATTTGATCTTGCAGAACTTCCCAAACTCTCTCCACAGTCCCTCTCTCACTTTCTGTGTGTTGTTTTAATCCTGCCTCTCCCCTTCCTCTTCACCCTCATCTTCCCCTTCCTCCACTACCTCCTCCTCTTTCTACCCCTCCTCCATTTCTCCCATCTCCCCTTCGTATCAATTAGTCAGTCAAGGTGGCACAAGACATGACTCAGAAAGGGAATATGAAATAAGTTCCTCCCTGACAGATCGTATGGCGGTACATGACCATTGACTGAAATCTAAAAATACCCAGAGACCTAGAGAGAAAACATGGTGGTATCCGGTACACCCAGACACACAGGGGAGGCGTACATCATATGAACAGTCACACTACCGTGACGTTGCTGGTCAGACTGCTCATTCTCTGAGGTAATATAGGGTGTCCACCCGCTCTGCACAGCGAAAGAGAAGGCGTTCTTTGCTGACGAAATGTCACTTTCTAATGTTACGAAATACATTTTACCAAAACAATATGATCCTGTGAATCGTACCGTGGGGTATTTCTCTGACATACCATTAACATTTTATCCAGAAGGTCGGATTTGGTAACCTAATACACCCCATAACAAGCACAGAGACCCGTTGATGGAGTGTTCTCACAGCAACGTTTACTATGCTTTCACATGGGCGTCTTAAAAGTTTGTTTCCACGGGTCACAAAAAACTAAATAAGGATCACATGAGCTGAATTAAATGTACAAGGCTCGGTGTATACGCGGTGCTCCGTTGGCATTTCAGAAAGATACGCTTGTTTTTGTGAGAAATCTTCAAAAAAAAAAAAAACATCATTTCGCATTAATATGAACAGTGTATACAAGAAATGTGAAAATACTACGTCCTGTCCTAAAATCGACATGTATCTTACCTCCGTATTGTTTTATGTCCTGCAGATTCAAGAAGAAAGATGACAAATTGAGGAGTGGGAAAAGTGGGAAAAGTATATATTATAGTATACAATATATTATCTACATCAATTATGTCAAAAATGCATTTTTGATTGGACACCCT
>NC_139673.1:1253033-1290533 GCF_951799395.1 Argentina silus | reverse complement strand
TGTGGTATGGTATGGTATGGTAGTGTATGGAATGGTACTGAATGGTATGGTAGTGTATGGAATGGTATGGTATAGTATGGTATGGTAGTGTATGGTATGGTATAGTATGGTATGGTATGGTATGGTATGGTATGGTATGGTATGGTAGTGTATGGTATGGTATGGTATGGTATGGTCGTGTAGTGTAGTGTATGGTATGGTATGGTATGGTATGGTATGGTATGGTAGTGTATGGTGTGGTATGGTATGGTAGTGTATGGAATGGTACTGAATGGTATGGTGTGGTATGGTATGGTATAGTATGGTATGGTATAGTATGGTATGGTAGTGTATGGTATGGTATGGTATGGTATGGTAGTGTATGGTATGGTACTGAATGGTATGGTATTATACATATTGTATTATGCTAATAGACAAGCAGGCTTTCTAGGCTGAGGGACTGTTGTTCTCCTATACTGGGCTCTCCCAGTGCTAGACCACCATCCTGCACACAGCTGCAGTCATGTGTGAGTGGACAGGTGGAGATGGATCCATGGACATTTTAAATGTACAGTCAGATTTTCCTCACACTCTCTGCAACCTAACATGCTAATGCTACATAGTTGTAATGGGCTTTGTAACGCAATGCCCCATGTTTCCTCCTGGAGGCGCTCTTGGAGGTTGTGTACAAACATTTATGGACCTTCGTCACCACGGTAGCGTAAGGATTTGATGCAGAACCAGAGAAGAAGACATGGCTGTACATCATTAACCCACGTTGCTGCTGGCCATGTCAGACATGAGCTGTGACATGCTAGCGACAGCCGTTTAATATGCAGCATGCCAATGCAGTATTAATCCACTTATTTTATTCATAATCATGCCACATCTATAATTCATGGGATTAGTGTGGGAGGTCTCAATCTGAGACATGAGGTGGGAGAGGGACACGCCAACATGGTGGGACATACTTTGTTTACAAGGAATTTGCCTGTACATTTCCTGTAAATGTCTAGTTGTCCCACCGTAGACTGAAGACCAATCTCTTCAGGCTACATCTTGACTGTCCCTCCTAAAGACCCCTCCCCCCCACCACTACCCCTCGGTACAGTTCCTCTACTGTTAATAATAATAATAATAATAATAAAAAATAATGGTCCTCTGTGGCTCAGTTGGTGGAGCATGGCGCTAACAAACACACACCACACACCATCCTATCATATTCAGTGTGTTGAGTAAATTAATGAGAGCAAATGTGGAGAGATTAGCTTTCGAGCCAGACTGGGAGCACAGGAGTCTGATTGGGAGCGTTGGTTTGGCCTGAACCAGGAGCCAGATTGGGAGCGTTGGTTTGGCCTGAACCAGGAGTCTGCTGGCAGCTCCAGTTCCATTCCTCGCGCCGAGCGCCGAGCTCTCTCCAACGAGACCTTTAATCACCCCGTTGAGTCACGACCTCTGTGTCTCCTCCGGATGGGAGGCCAGTGAATCAACACTTTCTCTCTCTGGGGGTCCGGGAAGACTCTGTCGTGGGCCCGGAACAATCACGAGGTCAATTACAAAAGGTTAACCTCGTCATCTGTGCCCGCATGTCTGCCTGTATTATCGCCTTCTGTTCCCTTTCTCTCCAGAACGGAGGAAACTTCATTCCAAAGTTGCGAATGCTCACAGAGCAGGAGTTGTAATTTAGGGGAGTTCTTTTTAGAATAGCGTGTAGGCAGTTTTCACATACTATTGTTCAGCCAGTATAAGTTTTTTTCTTAAAAAATAGATGTTTCTTCACAATTGTTCTCAATTCTTAAAGGGATCGTTCAGGTTTTTTAGATGTTAGACCTCATTTTCCACTTACTTGGAGCCTGAACGCTATCAAAAGCACAGAAAAACAGCTTTCAAAAACAGCTCCACACATGTACTGGATTTTAGATTATACTGTCATCGTGTCTGTCATCGTGTCTGTCATCGTGTCTGTCATCGTTTCTGCCATAATACCTGTCATCGTGTCTGTCATCGTTTCTGCCATAATACCTGTCATCGTGTCTGTCATCGTGTCTGTCATCGTGTCTGTCATCGTGTCTGTCATCGTGTCTGTCATTGTGCCTTTGAATAGAATGGACGAGCTACTCAAACCAAATGACAATCCATCAGTTCAAATAATATATACGTTTCCACTTATAATAGTGGAAATAACACAGTTTTAATATCGACATGTGTGGACAGTACAGCCCACAAAGATATGAGATGGTTGGAATTTGAGATGGAATTTTTTGTGGAAATGTTTTTTAGAAGTCATACGTACAGCCAACAGGTGATCCCATGTATGTACACTGGTATGGCTGAATGTCAGCCCTGGAACCAGCCAAAGAAAGCTCAAGAATAGAATGATGACCGAATATGACCGAAAGAAATGTCTGGATGAAATACAACATTTCAAGTAAGTGGAAAATGAGGTCTAACATCGAAAAAAAAACGATCCCTTTAACATTTCTAGAATGTACACACGTCACTTAGTGATGGTAAGAAGACTCAGATTCACCAACCCCATGCAGATACAGACCAGTCATGTCTATTAAAAACATTATCCAGCGCAAATATTTGACCTCTCTGTACAGCCAAAGTTATCTCACTGAGAGCAGGGAGCAGCCTCCCTCTTCATTCAGTGTGTCAGCCCTTTGCATAAAAATCGCCTGCACTCAACCTTCTCCCCTGATTCCACCGGAGATTCACTGGGCTGTCAGGAAACAATAGTTCCCTGTAAAAGCCAGGGGGCCGGTGCACCTTTAATTTTAAAGACGTTAGAAACGAGCTGCCAGAGGATGATGGATGGGCCGTGGGAAACGTGTCTCCTGTTCCTCTGGCTGTTACTGTTACAGGATTGGTGCTGTCAGATTACGTTTAATGCACCATGCCTACTATGCGGTTATTTAAGCACCAACATGCATGTGAGGATGCATCTCCCAATCAAGACATCATTTCAAGCAGCTTGTACGCATAGGCTGCAATTCAAACTGCAAAGTCATGGTTAGTTGGCATTATAAAAACGTTTATTTTAATCCTCAAAGATGGTGGAATAAGAGTTTTCAGAAGTGTTGCTGATCCGTAGAGCCTGAGAGCCGGGGTGATATCTAGTCTAACAGAGGCTGACTCATGCTGACAGCCGAATCCCACACCACTTGGAGAGCTCTGGGAAAGAATCCGGAAATTGATTCAGCTGTCTGAATAAAAGATGGGGAGAGAAAGAGAGAGAGAGAGAGAGAGAGAGAGAGAGAGAGAGAGAGAGAGAGAGAGGGAGAGAGAGAGAGGGAGGGAGAGAGAGATGGAGAGAGAGAGATGACGTCTCCCTCAGATGACCGTGTCTCATTATAATTCATGTGATGATTTATCTGTCTCTCTCCCTCTATTTCCCTCTTCTCCTTTCTTTCTTTCTTTCTTTCTTTTTTCTTCCTCTCTCTCTCTCTCTCTCTCTCTCTCTCTAGGTATTGTCTACTGTTCCCTCCCATCTAAGTTTACATGGGATTTACAGTAAGTGCTTGAGGGAAATTGTGGTTATGTTAGAGGTATCCTGGAGGTATCACTGAAACACCATGTTGTCCTTGCCATTCATGGACAATAAAACATATGTCAAGAGCTTGAAAGTAACGTTGATTGCCTGTGATATACTTGATCATCCGATACCGTGTTTAAATGGACTTTATCAAACTGAAAAGTTTCTGAAAACACATCACAACTCAATTCGAAAAACAGACAGCTGTTTCCTGAACTTTAAACCACTTCTCAACTTCCATCCAGTAATTCAAACGTATCACAGTGATGCGGGGAAGACATATGGCAGCAGAAGACGAAAGTTACCAACTGATCTTCCATCACTCACCTCAGCTCAGTATCACTCCATCGACCAGGGTCTTTTGGGACTACTTAGGCCCAGACAGAGCTCTGGGCATCCCAGGCAGTGCGCTTACAGCATTCAGAAGTCTTACAGAAAAGATCAATAACAATCAATACAGAGCATCAACGAAAGTGCATAATTGTAATGGGAAAACTCCCGGAGAGGTTGGAGAGGACTTAAAATGACAAGACATATAAGGCCTCTCCTCTCGCCTTGGATTCATTGTTTCTTCTCGACAAGTGGACGGCTTTCAGTGTGACGCACTTCCTGCCTTAGGCTATGAATCTCTGTAATTGGGTGAGGCTACTTTGATGGGCAGGTCGATAGCCACAGTCCGGCGGTTTATGAGCGACCCTGTCCTTCAGCGGCCACATACAACAGGTGGTCAACAGCCCCAGTGGTCTCTGGAGACCACTCTTTCTGTTTACTGTTTACTGTTTGGTGAGAGGTTCGTCTGTATAAATGGATACTTTGATTAAGAGGGGCAAAGATGAGACAGAATCCAAAAATCTGATTTATTTTGCTTGCCAACATGATATGATATTGCAATATCTGTATGTAGATCTGTGTGTGTGTGTGTGTGTGTGTGTGTGTGTGTGTGTGTGTGTGTGTGTGTGTGTGTGTGTATCATGAGCCTCCCCTATGTGCTTGTGTGTGTGTGCGTGCGAGCATCATGAGCCTCCCCTATGTGCTTGTATATGTGTGTGTGTGTGTGTGTGTGTGTGTCTGTGTGTGTGTGTGTGTGTGTGTGTGTGTGTGTGTTTGTGTGTGTGTGTGTGCGTGCATGCGTGTGTGCTTGAGTGTGTGTGTGCTTGCGTGTGTGCTTGCGTGCGTGTGTGCTTGCGTGTGTGTGTGCTTGCGTGTGTGTGTGCTTGCGTGTGTGTGTGCTTGCGTGTGTGCTTGCGTGTGTGTGTGCTTGCGTGTGTGTGTGCGTGCATGCGTGTGTGTGTGCATGCGTGTGTGCTTGAGTGTGTGTGTGCTTGCGTGTGTGCTTGCGTGTGTGTGTGCTTGCGTGTGTGCTTGCGTGTGTGCTTGCGTGTGTGTGTGCTTGCGTGTGTGTAAGCACTTCAGGCATTGTCTCTGAGATGAGTAACTACTACAGTATATTAGTCCTTGGAGGAAAAGTGAAGGGCATTGAAATCCAAGATGAGGTCCATCTTACTGAGAGAGAGAGAGAGAGAGAGAGAGAGAGAGAGAGAGAGAGAGAGAGAAAGAGAGAGAGAGAGAGAGAGAGGGTGAGAGAGAGAGAGAGAGAGAGAGAGAGAGAGAGAGAAAGAGAGAGAGAGAGAGAGAGACAGAGAGAGGGAGAGGATGAGACAAAGAGAGAGAGAGAGGGAGAGGGTGAGACAAAGAGAGAGAGACAAAGAGAGAGAGAGAGAGAGGGAGAGGGTGAGAGAGAGAGAGAGACAGAGAGAGGGTGAGACAAAGAGAGAGAGACAAAGAGAGAGAGAGAGAGAGGGAGAGGGTGAGACAAAGAGAGAGCGAGAGAGAGAGAGAGAGCAGTGATAGGAGCAGCCAGTCCTGTAGAGTGTTGTAACCTCTGCTAGCTTCTCATCTCATCTCTCTGGTCTTGCCAGACTCCACCATGCGGCCGTTAATGAGACACTTAGAAAGTGTTTGAAGTCTAATAAGACCCCTCTGATTTGACTAAGATAAGCAGCTCATATCAACACTGAACTGACCTCAGATCCACAGATCCACAGATCCTCAGATCCACAGATCCTCAGATCCTCAGATCCTCAGATCCACAGATCCACAGATCCTCAGATCCACAGATCCACAGATCCAGGCACAGTGGGTCGTCTAAATGGACCGAACGCACCTCATTCTCTGTTCCATTTCTTTGGGTGTGTGTGTGTGTGTGAGTGTGTGAGTGTGTGAGTGTGTGTGTGTGTGTGTGTGTGTGTGAGTGTGTGTGTGTGTGTGTGTGCGTGCCTGCGTGTGTGTGTGTGGGCGCATGTGTGTGTGCGCGCATGTGTGTGTATGTGCACATGTGTGCGTGTGTGTGCATGTGTGTGTATATGTGTGTGTGCATGCCTGCGTGCACAAGAGGTTTGAAATGTCATGTTGTGTCAGAGTGGTTATTACAGTACCATTAAGGCTAATTTCCTCCTTCCGTCTCGGTCAGGGAGGCTAGATAATAACGTCATTAGCTCCTTTATGGCGCAAGTGACTATTATTATTATTACATCAATGTCAGACAATTACAAGAATTGTTATTTCCCTGAAACTATGATGTAGGCATGAAGTCAGCTAACCTACAGTACTTTAAATAAAGTTACATTTGGCGAGCCAGTCACCTATAGGATATGTATGCCTTCCCTTCACGACAGTCATCAGCTGAGTGTGGGTGAGTCCATGGATCAGCAGTAGCAGCCGGAAGAGGGCTACAAAATGAAGATTAGCTCGCTACAGTAGAGGGTTAGGGTTGGTGAGCAGGCGGGCGAGCGAATAACCAAGACGAGAGAGAGAGAGAGAGAGAGGGAGAGAGAGAGAGAGAGAGAGAGGGACAGAGGGAGAGAGAGAAAATAAGAACTGAGTTCTCTGTAATGAGGACAGGTGATGTAGCTGGTTGAGATGTGGTCCAGAGCTACTGAGGGGGAGAGAGAGAGAGAGAGAGATAGAGAGAGACAGGGAGAGAAAGAGAGAGTGAGAGAGAGAGAGAGAGAGAGAGAGAGAGAGCAGTGATAGGAGCAGCCAGTGCTGTAGAGTGTTCTAACCTCTGCTAGCTTCTCATCTCATCTCTCTGGCCTTGCAAAAGACGTCGCAGGTTAAAGTCGGCTTTGGGGCAATTTTGACTACATATTACTCTTAATCACAAGTTACCCTTTTCATCCACTAATCCCTCTTCGCTCACCTGGTTTAACATTTCATTTACCCAGACGTTGAGGTACAGTGTAGAATTTCCTGCATCCCAAAGATGAATATAAAATGACACAGCCGAGGTTAGAGAATCCAGCCAGAAATCACACGGACGCAGCAACCAACTGGGCTTGCTAAGTGCTTTGCCAGGTATACAGTAGAGAGAGAGAGAGAGACAAGTGAGTTTCATTATACCGGGCCCTCGGGTCAGAACCTCTTTAAATCCACCAGCAGAGAAACACAGTGTCAGTATCAGACACCAGCAGAGCTCATCTAGAGTGGATCTGCCATCTCACCTCTCTGGCTAATTTTAGGAACCAGACTGTGATTTGAAAACCACGTGGTTGCAGCCTGTCAGCCTGGAGGAAGAGGGGACGGGACACTCAACTGGAGGGCGGGCGTGACGCCCGGGTCTCTCGCCCTGCGTCTCTCGCCCTGCCACTTCCTGTGTGTGGTGCTATGTTTCTCCCCGGGACGGTGAGTTCGGGTGTGTTGATTGGAGGACGCGGTGTGCTGGTCATATCGTGCGGCGTGAGAGCTGTTTCTGTTTCTGTTTCTGTTTCTGTTTCTGTTTCTGTTTCTGTTTCTGTGCTGTGGGTTCTTTACCACTTCTACCCATGAGGCAAGAAAGACTAGGCTGACACAAGTCTGTTTCCCCCATACATACATTCATTAATATGATTATTATTATTGGTTAGGGTTAGGGTTAATCCTAACCCTTTTTATTACTTGTTGTTTTTATTAGCTTTAATATCTTTATTACATTACTTGTTCTTACTTACTTTATTACATTACTTGTTCTTACTTACTTTATTACATTACTTGTGGTGTTGTTGTTGTTGTTGTTGTTGCTGTGGTTGTTGTTGTTGTTGTTGTGGATGTTGAGAGCTGCTCTGCCCGAGGCATTTCGTTGCATTGTCTACTTCTATGTAATGACAAATAAACAGAACTTGAACTTGAACTTGGTCTAATTGATTCCTTGGTCTCTACGCTGTGGATACGGATCCTTCTGAATGGAGATTACCCACTCTCTGGATTGTAAACACTCTCTGGATTGTAAACATCTGTCTGATTTAGATTCAGATCAAGAGGATTGCAAAGTGAATATGATACAAAGAGACAAGCTCCCGTGATGAGCTAAATATCTCATAGAGACCTATATAAAGACACTCTGAGTCTCTGGTGTATGAATATTAAATCAATGCTCATTATGCATATTGATGCCCGTCTGGAGCTTTCAGGTACACACACACACACGCACGCACACACACACACACACACACACACACACACACACACACACACACACACACACACACACACACACACACACACACACACACACACACACACACACACACACACACACACACACACACGCTCTCATTTAGCTACTGTATAATGTATTCTTTGCCTGCCGTTTTCTATATCTTATTTAAATGGATTGAGGCACATCTTTATTTAACAAGCATTCAGGGCGGGTTGTTGTCATTCAGGGCGGGTTGTTGTGACATGTGTCCCGAGTTTCCTGGCAGCCAGAATGGCCCTGATCTACCTCTGACATTCAAGCTGGACCGGAGACCTGGGTCAGACGGACTCAGAGGCACAGCAGCACGGCGCTTTGATCCAGGAGCTACAAACTCAGTAGGAGGGTTTAGGGGCATAAGGACAACGACATAATGACATATGACACTTTTATCCACCAGAGAAGGAGGGAGGAAGGACTCAGCCTCCCCTCAAATATGACATCCATGTTCACACGGTGGCTGGCTTGAGCTGTTAGCATGCTACCTGTCACTGTTGATTAAAAGTACGGTCCCCACCGTCGCTGGAAACACAGGAGGGCTGACAAGAGGCATGTTAGGACCTGTCTTGCATTTGCTGCACTCCAGATTCTGTATCCCAGATATCCTGTTAGCCCACATGACGGCCATTTGAAGATCAGAAAACAACATGCTACGAAGGAGAACAAGGCAGCCATGATTGTAATAACACCATTGATTACTAATCAGAAAGAAGTAGAGGAAAACGGAGAGGAAGTGGTCACTGAACATGGATCCTTTTAGGATAACGATGATCCAAAGATGAAAGGGTCTGTCATCAAGGTGAAACTAACAATACTACAATCATTCTGTTCTTCTTCCATTGTTGTTATCCTGCCACATTTGTAATGCTCAGACATTCCATATCGATTTTGAACCTTTAATGCATTTGTGTAAGACTTTTCTATTGAAACCCGCTGAACATCAGTTCATTCGATCAATATCTCTCTCTCTTTCTCTCTCTCTCTCTCTCTCACACCTGTATATATATATATTATATATATTTCTCTCTGTCCATGACATTTTTTCTTTCATTCTTTGAGCATCTTTTGTCTCCTGTGTTCATCACCCCCCCTCCTTATTCGAGTGTTCGCAGCCAAATTTGGCCGTGCTCTTATATAAACACAAAAACCATAAATCATCACCAAATTTAGTTTCACACCTTTTTAAGCTGTGAAACAATGTCTTCAGCTACTGGTTAACATGAGTAACTGTAGTGAATATACAAAGAACAGACACTGAAAATGTATCTACATTTCTATGTATTTTTTTCTATTGTATGTATGTATTTTTACATTTCATTACCCATTCATTTTCTATGGCGACAAAGTTGACCAAACCACTCAAAATTCAATGAAAGTGGTGATCAGCAATTGTATATGTTCAAATGCCTAGTGTGGAGGAAAACATAAGGTCTTGAGGCAATCAGATGAAAAACACAATATTTGTATTTAGGAAAATTGTAAATCTGTCAGATTTGACCCGAACACACCAGGAAGGTTAAGAGCAGAGGAAACACACCAGGAAGGTTAAGAGCAGAGGAAAGAAGCAAGCAAAGAAGGAGACGACCCGTCCCTCGGTTCTGCTGAGGCTCCATCACAGTGAAGAGAGAGGCCACGGAGGCCACGGAGGCCACGGAGGCCAGGAGGCCACGGAGGCCACGGAGGCCAGGAGGCCACGGAGGCCACGGAGGCCAGGAGGCCACAGAGAAGTCTCAGTGTGTTTGGGAACAAATAGATAGGTCCCGTAGCTACAGAGGATCATGCATCATTAGTGAGTTAGTACTGGCTTTCTTGCCTGATGAACTAAGTGCTATGTTTCTATGTTCCTTCCTCCATGTGGTTTAGAAAGATGAATTCAAAAGCTTTTCGGCCTAAACAGAAAATCACCTCACTGAACGCAGACACAGCAAACGCCATGTGAGAGCTGTTCTCAGAGAGGTCACACAATGACAACAGCAAGTGCAGGAATGTATGCAGATTTGATATGTCCCAAGGAGTCTCTGTAATCCTGTAGTACACTCAGCAGCAGGCTCCCCTGAGGGATATATGACCCCTACCGTGACCTCTCCAGGAATTTAGTGTCCAATCTAAATGAAATACCCTCTAAGAACAAGATGTTTCTGCTTGTTTATGAAACAATGAAACAGGCGGTAAATTGCCATAATCCCTCATCTCCTGCTCGCTGTGATTGTCCCAAAGTGAATCTCAAAAACATGTTATTTTGCTGAACTATTTCAGCTGGTACTGACATCGTATGTGGCACCAACAGACACTCTCTGGTTATTTTTGTCACAATCATTGTATTTTGATATGTCTCATTCAAAAGCGACATATTAGCTCAGATGTCTGATTTCATAGAGTTGTCTAGACATTTACTGTTTTGAAAACCCATCTCTTCAGGCTACATCTTAACAGTCCTTCCTAAGACCTCTTCACCCCCACTACCCTCCCTGTACTAACCCTAACCCCAACCCTAGAGACCTCTTCACCCCCACTACCCTCCCTGTACTAACCCTACCCCTAACCCTTGAGACCTCTTCACCCCCACTACCCTCCCTGTACAAGTTCTCTCCTGTTAATAAATAATAATACAACATTTAAAAAAATTGGCTTCTGGCATTACGACTGCCAATGGCCCCTGGTGTGAGCATTGATTACTTTATCTTATGATGACGGATGGATAGATGATTCACTTACTAAAACAAATGTAAGGCGTCTGCTAAATGCCATAACTGTAAATGTAAATGTAACTGTTTGTTTTGTTCAAACAAAATGCACAAAGAGAGAGAGCGGTATCTCGGCAACATGAAGAACAGACGGAACGAACGCCTCAGGTGCTCCTCCTCCCCGTCGGACAGGTTGTCGTTGACAATAATAGAACATTATTACCTCTTACCACCGCGGCTCAATCTACACCTCAATCTACACCTCGTTCTGCAGTCGGATCACAGGAAAGAGCTGCAGAGAGAAAGGGGGTTCATATGCAAAAACAGCAGGATTTGTTTACTTCCTTTTACTATCTGTACCCATTAATTGTATTCTTTTTATCGTCACAGGAAAGTGAAACACCGGAATATCAGTTTGTCGACGACCTCCATCTCGTTTAGGATTTAAACGAATCAAACCTATTGGCCTTCAATAAATGCATATGCATATTTGTTACTACACCGATTCAACCAATTACCAGATAACACAGTGTACACAATGAATTCCCTGTCTTTGTTTGTTTTTGTTTTTATTTAAATGCTGTTTGGTATTTAACTTGTTTACGACATTCTAACTTTAATCCAATTAATCCGTGGGAATTTGCAAAGATTCATCAACACACAGCCAGAAACTATAGACTGCTTTTCATGACATTTTCAAGGTGACGCCCAATGTTGTTGTTTAATGAGTTTATCATACAGTACTTAACTACAGAAGTCAAAGCCCCCCCCCCCTCTCTCTCTGTCTCACTCTCTCTGTCTCTGTCTCTCTCTCTCTCTCTCTCTCTCTCTCTCTCTCTCTCTCTCTCTCTCTCTCTCTCTCTCTCTCTCTCTCTCTCTCTCTCTCTCTTCTCTCTGAGGACATACTGTTCCTGTGTAGCCTCAATAATATATAAGGATTTTCCAATCTGGGATTTTCCAAAGCCAGGTGCTCAGCTGTAACGCAGTGACATTGTCATTGAACGATGGGTGTGAGGTCATTGTACGATGTAATTTATTCGACAGCGTGCGTGCATGTGTGCGGGTGTGTGTGCGTGCGTGAGTGAGTGTGTGTGAGTGTGTGTGTGTCTGGGACTGTCTGGGAGGATTCATGATTTTGCTGATGAGTGACACGAGACCATCAGTCACACGCCCTGGTGACAAATGCCCTCAGCTCTGTATTATGACCCACACATCATTATCATTTCTCTTGTCGACACCTTGTTGAGAAATCCTGGGCCGGAGCGAGGGGAAGCTAAAGTGCCCTTCAGCGTCCCTGTTTGAAGGGAGAAGCATCTCCTCTTAATTCACCAACTGCCAAAGCATTCCGGAACCCTCACCACCCGGAGCGCCTCTAAGTGTTCTATGTGGTATCTACCTAGCAACAACACTCTGATTGGCTAGAAAATTAACATAACGCAATGCATCATTTCGGCAAAAAAAAATTTTTTGGCACTCTAGAATGTTGACCGTCTGGGCGACTTTATTCACCCTCGGCACTGAGTGAGTTAAAGTATCTACCTTGATCGGGAATCCGTTTGGGATTCAATGTGCATTCATTTGCTCGGCCTCAATCTATTCTCTCCATCCTGTTGGTCATATCTCCAACGTCTCGTCTGAGGTTTGATGCACAGTGGAAAATAATGATATGAATATGCTTTGAAATGATTAGAAGAAAATACAGTAGTGAAAGTAATTTCTGGACTGTCAACTCTAAAGACTGCTACTAGTTTGGGACCTCTCACATATAGGATATATATATATATATATATATATATAATATAGACCTATTCTTTCTTTTCACATCCCCAGAAGCAGAAAAATTAAGCTCCCTCTCTGGATAACGAAACAGCAGGAAAATATAATTGATTTTCTTTAATGAAGTAACTGTCATGCCCTCCACTTCCACCTAGTCTGTTCCTCCCTCTCTCCTGTGTGTCTCAGTCTGTCTGTCTGTGTTGTGTGTGGGCGTGGCCAGGCTCCGGTTCCCTGTCACTCATCTCCACCTGCTCACCTGCTCACCATCTGCTCATCTCCTCGCTGTGTTTACACCCCGGCTTCCCGTCCGCTCTTCACCAGATCCTTGTTTGTTGTTTCCAAGTTAGTCTTGTTCTCGGCCAGTTAGTCTCATATTGATTCTAAAGTCCTAGTGTTTTTGTAAACCAGTCTGATCATTATCTCTTTATGGTCCAGGACCTCGACCCGGTTATCCACCTGCCTGCCTGTCCGCCTGTTAGCCTGCCTGCCTGCCTGCCCTGTCTACCTGCCCAACCTGCCCTACCTGCCTGCCCTACCTGCCTGCCTGCCTGCCTGCCTGCCCTACCTGCCTGCCTGCCCTACCTGCCCTGTCTACCTGCCCAACCTGCCCTACCTGCCTGCCCTACCTGCCTGCCTGCCTGCCCTACCTGCCTGCCTGCCTACCTGCCCTGTCTACCTGCCCAACCTGCCTGCCTACCTGCCTGCCTGCCCTACCTGCCTGCCTACCTGCCTGCCTGCCCTACCTGCCTGCCTGCCTGCCCTACCTGCCTGCCTGCCCAACCTGCCCTACCTGCCTGCCCTACCTGCCTGCCTGCCCTACCTGCCTGCCTGCCTGCCTGCCCTACCCCATTTGCCATTCCACCCTGCTTTTCCCATTCCCTGCTATTCCCTCATTAATACCCCATTATTTTATATTCGTGTCCTGACTCTGTGTTGCGCGCTTGGGTTCATCAGCTGTGACCGTAATAGTAACATGCTTTAGCGTTCACTGTACTCCCTTCCTGGCTGCACCTTCGTTACGTCTCCTAATTAAGATTTGGGCCTGTGTTGTCCTCTGTTGAGTCCTTTGTCACCACGGTGTAAGTGATCTGCATTGATTTTATTTGCTCATTTCTTTTTAATTGCATGCCATGTCTCCCACGGTAACCGGACCTGCCCACAGCCTCCCGATTCATGAGAATTCTGGTCACTGATATTCCCTGTCCTCTGAGAAGGACTGTGTGTGAATAAGTTATTAATGAACACTAATCAAATACCATACAAACTTCCTCACAGCTTACTTACTTACCCTTTATATTACGCTTAAAAGGATAGCCACTCTAAAATCAGGTGTTTGTGATTAATGGCACACCACAACTGATATTTGATTTTGGAGTGAACTATCCTTTTAATTGACTCGAGCCTGAATTTACCGCTCCTCAAGTTTCACAGTCTAATGGTAGACGTGAACTAATTGTGTTTTTAATAGATGTGTGGCTGCAGTCGTCCAGGTAGGCACCTCACTGTGACATGATTTCCCCCGCTACGCCAACTATTTGCTCTTCCTATCAAGCAAGCCATCCTGGTCTAAATGTGTTAATATTCCACAGCACCAGCGGGATGATGGATTATTATTGTGTACATCATCCGGAGGTATAACTCAACAATGCCTGCTCTCCATGAGAAGACCCAGAATGTTCGATCCGAAACTCCCCCAAAACATTTAAATGAATGTCACGATATGCGGCTACATTTATATTACTTTGCACATTATTTACAAATGATACAAATGGTTTACAATTTACAATGATTACAAAAAAGACATTCTCAACGTTGGCTGACAATGCCGAGGCAGTGCTGAGTCATCCCCTCCCCAGGATATGAGAGGTTTCTGCTGCTCCTGTTAGCTCTGTGTTGATGTCTGGCTGGCTGCCTTTGGAGTGACGGTTCTGACCCAGTTCCTGTCTTCCTGTCTTAAGGATGTGTGTGTGTGTGTGTGTGTGTGTGTGTGTGTGTGTGTGTGTGTGTGTGTGTGTGTGTGTGTGTGTGTGTGTGTGTGTGTCCGTCTGTCCATCCGCTTGGAACTGAGGTTTGGATGCATTACTCAGTCCTTTAGAAAAGAGCTGCATTCTCACCACCATTCTCTATAGTCTCTAATCTCCACTGCCATGTGTTAAGATGACTTACCCTGGTGTCCTGCTTATTATGTATGGATGGGAGGGAGGTCTGTCAAGCTTTCTCAGTTCTGTATGCTGAAGGACAAGGATAGCTCCAAACTGCACCGGTGGGAGAATTGTTTCAGATCTGTTCTCTCAATATTTAACTTAAACCCTTTTTGGGGATTTTCTATTATACAATCAAATGTTTATAGAACCTTTAATCTAATTCAAATACCTGTCATGTTGCTGCAGTATAACATTTCCCATATTCTCCCACAACTGTAGTGTCTCAGCAGCATCCGAGGTACATTTCAAAAGGCAACTGTGAAAGTGTCGAGGTTGGATGAGACACAGAGACAAGGAGCTCAGCTGAAAGGATCCTCCTCTGCCTCTGTGGAAAGGATCCTCCTCTGCCTCTGTGGATCCCTCCTCTGCCTCTGGGAAAGCTAGCTCACCCATCAACAAAGAACCAATACAAGGAAGTTAGTGAGGGACTTGATTGACCTTCCTCAACACGTGAACATTTCACAAAATGACAGAGAATTCCACCTCTATTTATCTTTCCCACCAGCCCACTTCCTGGCCTTTAATGTTTTCCTAGCTTTGCTTTTTTGCCTTGAAAAGTCGGTGATTTCAGCAGCTCTGGGAATCAGACTCGAGCTTTGAATCTTGCATTCCTGCATCACTACATTTTCTAAGGCCTTGCAATACCCTTCGGACCCAACAAGACCCATGTAACCACTAGAATGCTGTATGATGGAAAATAATTATACAGTTACAAGCAGAAATAAAGTACGCAACACACTTTCTGGATGTTTAATAATTAAGCAGGAATTATCATGGTTATATTCAATGGCCTCCAAACTTGGATTTGTATGTAACATAAACTTTCTACAATATTTCCACAATATTTCCCCCCTTTACCACCAGCCAGCCAGCCAGCCAGCCAGCCAGTAGATTTCTCTACTGAGAGGCTTGTCTTACTGTACTCCCTGTAATGAGGTGGATCTCTCCCCAGCTGAATCCTGGGTAATTCTTTACTTTGCTGTGTCTCTCTGGGGGGTGGGAAATACAGCCCTCCTTAGAGAGAGGTGGGAGGTGGGGGCTGGTTCACTCAGCTAAGCCCTGTCCATTATACCTGCTCCCCGCTCTGGGGGACCTTCTGGTAAATGGCTTTATAATGGCTGTTTGCTGCTACTGTAATCTCCCAGGACCATTTCTCTGCACTCTGCTGCTCCGCGGGGCCTGCTCCATGCACCTCGGGATGGGCAAGGAGGAAGGAGCATGGCCTCCCCGTGCTGGTGGTACTCTGGTCTAGCAGTAATGACATCAATGGTGTAGTGTCTCTCAAACATCCACAGGGACAAGTGCTACTGCATGACTGCCTCTGCAATGGAGACATTACTTTGATTGACTTGTGTCTTTGCACAAATAGGGGATACGATTTGACAGAGAATGTGAGCTTTACTGGTGAGCGTTTTGATGCTGTTTGGTGTCCAGGCTAGACTGGTTTTGAGAGCTTATTTTATAGGATGATGGAGGCAGGAATGTTGGAGGCTATTCGCTAGTGACAGAGAAGCTCATTATAAAATAGTTTTCGTCCAAATAGTTTTCTGGTTTTGTGGTTGTTATATTTCCCAAAGTATGCAAGTCGTTGAAACACAAATTGCTGTGGAGAGAAAGGAGGGATTTGATCACATTCTGGTGCAAGAGATGCTTTCTTTCAATTCTTGAAGCACACCAGTGAATACGGCCCTCGCACTGGTAAGATTTCATATTTGCATGAGGAGGACTCTTAAGAGACAAAAACACCCACCATGTGAATTACACGGCTGTGGAATGATGGTGGGAGATTTTCATATTCTAAAGTCCACAAAGTGGTCAAAAGGAATCTGTATGAATAGAAATGAATAGATATTGTAAAACTCTGACTTTCAATGAGGACATTGTACAGGTACAACAGAACCTGAACACATACAGGAACCCCTGCAGATGATCTGGGGGGGAAAGGCCAGCACTTTGGAGAGATGAAGGTTTTATTGCTTTGAATTAGAAGTCAAAGGTCAGCCTATACATTTATACAACTGAATCTGGGGCTGGTTTTCAGAATCGTGACGTTTATAGGTTGTAAGTAGCCTGCTTTGATGTGTATAAAGATCGACAGATTATTATCTTGTGTAAACATTATGATCAAACCCAGGTTTTAAGACCAATATAATGTCGGAAGAACCATGGCTTTATAGAGAAACAATCCCAGTCAGACAGTAGGAGAGCCACGTTAAACACATCCAACAAAAAGCAACAACAAAGTTATACAGGCCTTTCATTTTTATTTTGTATTAAACCCTGTTGTTGCCTCACATGTCCCTAACATGTCTACTGAACTGGTAGGTACCAGTGAAGGGCTGCAGGTTTGTAAAGAGTCGGTAAATGAGTCCCTCCTTCGCTGTGCAGGTTTGCGTGTGTGATACAAGTTGGCTGTGGGCAGGGACTTGTCAGCTTTTTCAGAAGTCATTTAAATATTAATTGGTGTTCTGTGAAGAGCATGTTTCCCTAGTGTCATCCCCAGGAATGAATGCAGAATGCTTCATGAATGTGAATCAAGAACCAGCAGTGTCAAACTTCTAACCTACAGTAAGCTGTTTTTAAAGTTTGAAAAGCTTTGAAGTTATAGTGTCGGATCGGCCAAGAGAGAGAGAGAGAGAGAGAGAGAGAGATAGAGAGAGGGAGTTACATAAGGGTTTAGTAATGGCTTTGTAAGTAATTGCTTAGAAATGGAGTTGAGTGTTTTTGTTATTCCACATGGGGAATAAGGACCTCTTTAACTTTGGTTTAAACACATAATTTCAAGGACAGCACCCCCTGCAGGGCAATGTCCCCTTCTCTATATTTGGGCATAGAGGCTTCCTTGGACCAGAGGGAGGACTACACTCTGAGGTTACATACATCTCTCTACAAAGCAAATCACTTTATATCATTGGGCTTATACTGTATGTGTAAGCAAGCACAAAGTAGAGAGCTTGTTGCTTTTGATTTACAAGCTTGTCAGGGGGCCGTAAAAAGTTTTGGATTTGAATGCAATAACAACACAGCACCATGGGAAACGCGAGGCTCTTCTGCAAATTCGCTATCAAGCCAAAGAATCCAATTTATTCCATGAGGACAGCCTTATACATAAATCTATGTCTCAGACCTGTTTGTTTAGCATGTAGTCAGCTTGTGTTTTGTATTGTGTCAGTTATATGATCTTTTTTATGTTAGTATTTCCCAAAGCCATCTGCTCTGACTATAAACTGAATATATGATGGGTGACTGCAGGTTTAATTCTTGTGTTTGTGTTTGTGTTTGTGTGCGTGTGCGTGCGTGCGTGCGTGCGTGCACTTCCAGCATGTGTGTGGTGTGTTATGGCACATTGCATAGATATTCCATACACATGACATGGATGTTAGTGCACGGCTCTGTGTCCTGCTGGGATGAGGAAACAGCCTTTGGATGGTCGTCCATCCACCTGGTGGTCATTGTTGTTGTTGCTATTTTCTTGTTGTTGTGATTCTTTGGGCCGCTCTGTGTGCTGTGAAATATTCCTGTACACACCTCACCCTGACTCATAGGGGGCAAATTAATTACCGCCATGCTGATGGAATCCGTTTTGACAAGCTGGCAGAGACTAAACAAACTGTTCTGAAACTCTGGTTCAGCCCAACCCCTCTGCACAGGGTCCAGCAGCACAGGTTGACAAGAGGCAGGTGTTATTGATGATTTCTGTCATTGTTATTGATTATCAAAGTAATGAATTAAGCATATGTATGAATATTGTGTTGAAGAGCATAGTTCACATCAGCAAAGACAGCACAGGTGTCTCAGGGAGAGTACCTATCTTCCGCTGTAGATTGAAGACCCATCTCTTCAGGCCACATCTTAACTGTCCCTCCTAAAGACCTCTTCACCCCCACTACCCTCCCTGTACAAGTTTCTCTCCTGTAAAAAAAATAAATAAATAAAATAATTCTTCCTTCTTCTAGCATTGTGACTGCCAATGGCCCCTGGACCTACCATCGATTACTTTTTCTTATGATGACTGATGGATAGATGATTCACTTACTTAAACAAATGTATTTGTTGTAAGTCGCTTTGGATAAAGGCGTCTGCTAAATGCCGTAATTGTAATGTAAATGTAAGATGTCTTGCCGTGCTGCAGTGAGGTGTTGGTCCCAGGCGACAGCATAGCTCATATCTGCAACACTCATCATATTCCCTCACTCATCCTATTCCCTCCCTCATCCTATTCCCTCACTCATCCTATTCCCATCATATTCCCTCACTCATCCTATTCCCTCACATCCTATTCCCATCCTATTCCCATCCTATTCCCTCACTCATCCTATTTTTACAATTCTCACAACCTTTAAGTCACTTTCTAGATTGCTGTGCAAGGACCTGTGATGAACTGTGGAGAACTGCAGTCAAATTAGTCATGCACACGACACTTCCCTACATAGTGTACCTTCTTTAGCATGTCCCCCTCCCTTCAGTGAGACAATAAACTGGTAAAATGTCACTTCTGAAAAAGAAAAACGATGTATTTTTTTAACGACTTTTCTATGATCGTTGCATCTTACTGTGACGCACGCATGCACACACACACACACACACACACACACACACACACACACACAGAGACACGCACACACACGGACGCGCACACACACACACACACACACACAGAGACACACACGCACACACACGCACGCGCGCGCACACACACACACACACACACACACATTGAAGAGTTCACAGAGCTCAGGTTGGCCCTCGGGTCTGACCTCCTACCGGCTCCTGATGGAATTCTAACCAAGCATCACGCCCAATTTGAGGCTCCAGTGTAAACAAACAGAAGTGCTCTTCAAAGGCAGAGGCTCTAACGGACCCCGGCAGACAGGCATGCAGGCGAGAGGAGCAGCTCTACCCACTGCAGCAGTCTAAACACAACTGCAGCAGTCTAAACACAAACATTTCTATAAAAAAACTTAATGGGTTGAAGCGTTCTTCAAAGTAATTGTTAAACTGTTATTTCCTTTGATTAGCCAGTTGAGGCTAATGGGGCTACTTTCAGTTGCCTGAGCACCAAAGGAGACTGTTACCATTCCTACTGTACGTCAGTAGAATTAATCCATCCCTGCCTGGCAGGACTACATGGAAATAAAGATAGATCGTTCTAGAATCCAACATGAAAAGTGTCTTATATAAGACTTGTAACGTAAACAAAAATATGTTTTATTAAGGATGGTGAGGATGATGTCCTGTGTGTGTCTTGTGTTTAGAGAGCGGTCCCACGGAGGCCCTGGGTTCTGTACGGGACAGTCTACAGCTAGCCCTGTCCAAAGAAAAGAACTTCAGGAAATAGTCTGAGATTGAAAGCCATGATTGTTTTAAAAATAAGTACTTTCTTCACAGCCAAGAGTCTCTCTCCACCACTGCACTCCCTGCTGGTTTGGGTTCAATCTGATTGGCAGCAATAGTCTGCCAACATCTGCTCAATGTTACCTAAAGTCCCTGGTATGTTGCAACTGATTGCAGTTGGACAAAATCGATTCACACGATTGTATCCCAGTTTAACATCATTATCTGTGTTTTATTCGTTTGTTTTTATGCTTTGAAGTCTTTCTTGACTTGGGACAGCCATTGGCCAGAAATGGCATACTGTACTAAAGGCCTGTTAATGGTTGTCTTGTATGATTTAAGAACTGGGGAATGTGTTGTTTTTTTGTAATGGTAGCGCAGCCCAAATATAGTTTATTTTCCCAAAGTACAGAGTATTCCATTTAGATGCTATTGTGCAACCGAGTTGAGATGGTTAACTCACTCCTCCTAGCTTTTCGATAGCGTAGCTGGTTAACATCGGGTATCTGAGGAGATGGTCACGTGTGTTGGCAAGCCAGAGGTCACAAGTTCGAGGTTCAGTCGAAGCAAGTCGAATTGCGGGGCGACTGTTTGCAACAACATGACATCAGTTTCAGTTGTCTGCCGGACAAAAACACGAGATTCCGAACTTCTGCACTGCTTTCCCTTTACTGCAATAACACCAGATATAGGACTTTCATATTCTAAGGGCTTAGGATGGTGTCATAGAGGCACTTGATGAGATCAAAGGCTGTTTCTTATCCCTGACAGGCCGTTGATTGGCTCACTCTCATTCCCTGGCAGAGGTCCTCTATGTACACAAATCCCTGGTCTATATTTCTACATGGACTAAGTTAAGAGTGATATGTATCGATGTGTATGTGAATCACTCATGTATCATTTCTATTAGCAAATGTCAGGGTAGAAATAAGTCGTATGAGTCAGAAAAGCAAATGCTGTTTATGTCGGAGGAGTAAATGCTGATTCCCCCCAAGAGTGGTGGAAAACAAATACAAAGTCATAAAAACTGAATGATTCTGTATCCAATTACAATATTGTCTCATAATACCAAGAGGAAGTAAAATGTCAAAGTTAGTTTTGCTCCCATTTGCTGAGTTAGTTTAAACTTTACTGTAACTGTTTACACAGCAACCAATTATTTCCACCTCCTCTCCAGCTGAATTTGATTTCAATTTAAATTATTCTTGTGCAGGATCTTGTTAAACAAACATCAGTAGCAATAATGAAGCGTTTTTTTTTTTAATTTTCTACCAAACTCAACATTCTGCACCCCTCCCTCATGTGGTAATGAAGACGCTACATTCTCAGCATCTCACAATTAATTAGGGGAGGCAGAAGTTACGCCTTCCCCTCAGTTCCTCTGATAGTAGTAATTGGTTGTGAACTGCATTAAAAGCAGAGCTGCGTCTCAATGTGACTGGGTTTCTAGACCAGTATATCATCACCAGGGAAGGCTGCATATTGTGTTGTGTTTTGCGAACAGAGGATTCTATGAGGACAGAATGGCTGTTCTTGTTCTTAAAGACCTCTGTTCTTCTCATAGACACATCCCATCCACCTGTGACTAAGCACTGTTCCTGCAGATGTGCAGCACAGTCTGATCTGTGATATTCAGCTATATTAGAATGACCAGCTGTTTGGTTCTGTCATATAATCCATTATGGCTGTCACTGTGTGTGTGTGTGCGTGTGTGTGTGTGCGTGCGTGCGTGCGTGCGTGCGTGCGTGTGTGTGTGTGCTGTCTGAGCTGATGTAGCCTGTCCTCTCTGTGTTGTGACAGACACGATGGCAGACAGGCTGGAGGGACCCTTTAACATTGAGGCCGTCATGGAGCCAATCGACATCAAGATCCCTGATCTCCATCATGACCATGCATTCTTCCTTTTGTAAATGGAGGGTTTAAGAAGAGGAATGTTTCAAGGACATTTCAATGCAGAGACATACTCTTGCAGAACGTATGCCTGCATATTTCTTATTAAGATGTCACACAAGGACTCTTCAGGACATTTTTTTCTTCAACCTGTCCTCTCCTTCTCCTCTACCCTGCTGAATGCTCTCCTCGAAAAAAAGATACTTGCGGCAAGAAGAGAAACATCCAAGGCCCTGTGTGGAAAGCAGCATTGAAACAGGTTTGTTTGGCTATATCCCAGAGCACACGGCTGTGGAGATCACCTGGCTTACATGGCGTGCAGAACAGCAGCATTGTAATCATTGTGAGGAATAGGCAGGCGTCGGTGAACAGACAGCTTCTTGTCAGGAGAGCCATGCAGCACATTAAAGTCCTCCATCATCATCTGAGCCACCAGGGACGTGCACAGACAGGTGAGGGAGGGGCCAGCACAGACAGGTGAGGGAGGGGCCAGCACAGACAGGTGAGGGAGGGGCCAGCACAGACAGGTGAGGGAGGGGCCAGCACAGACAGGTGAGGGAGGGGCCAGCACAGACAGGTGAGGGGGGGGGGGGGGGGGCAGCATACAGACAGGTGAGGGGGAGGGGACAGCACACAGACAGGTGAAGGAGGGGCCAGCACAGACAGATGAGGGGGAGGGGACAGCACACAGACAGGTGAAGGAGGGGCCAGCACAGACAGACAGACAGATGAGGGGGGGGGGGGGGGGGGGGGGGACAGCACACAGACAGGTGAAGGAGGGGCCAGCACAGACAGGTGAGGGAGGGGCCAGCACAGACAGGTGAGGGGGGTGGGGGGGACAGCACACAGACAGATGAGGGGGGGAGGGGCCAGCACAGACAGGTGAGGGAGGGGCCAGCACAGACAGGTGAGGGAGGGGCCAGCACAGACAGGTGAAGGAGGGGCCAGCACACAGACAGGTGAAGGAGGGGCCAGCACAGACAGGTGAGGGAGGGGCCAGCACAGACAGGTGAGGGAGGAAATCAACACACTTTAGCTGGAAAGATTTTACAGTTTTTCAATGGTGACGTGGTACCTTTAAGAATGGATTGTCTGTGGACTGAAATCATTGGTTCTCTTTCAGTTGACTTGGTTCGACATCTCACTACGGGCGACGTACCCTACGTTCCCTATTCACTGAAACCCTATTCAATCACGCCTGGAACAGGCTGGGAGCACCTTCCATGGCTGACCCGGCCCCACCCCAGCCCCAGCTCACAGCGAGGTGTCTCCCTCACCTCCTTCAGTCACATACCGTAACCCAGAGTTCTGTTCCACTGCTGTCATCCAGAACCCAACTGATCGATGCAATGCAGATCTTTCTGGCTGTCTCCCATTTTCCCACTTGTACTGCCTACTGCACACAAGGTGATGATTGAGCAGATGGGCCTCCTCGAGGAGATGCCAGGACACTGGAAGAGTCGTCATTTATCCACAACTGTAAATATTTAATGCGGAAAATGTCTGAGACGAACAATAACATCAGATTTAGATTGTCTGTACGGCAGCTTGGCGCCTTGAATTAGTCTGTTGTGCCGCATCCAATCAGACTGATGTGTTTATCCTGAGGTGGTCAATGATTAAAAACGGTGTTTTGTTGTTTTAAGGGAATCTCAAGAGATTCATAAGATTGTTTTTATTTCACTGGTGTTTTGCAACAGCTTTGTCTTTTACAGCATTGTGTTGTTTACGGTTCAGATGCTTTCTACGCAGTGTGGTAAATGTGTCTTTTCTATCCGTAATTGTAGGGTTGAAGGACACTTTTGCTATGCTGCTATTACTATGACACCATATGTTATTGTTATTGGTTTTGTTTGTTTGTTGTTGGTTTTTTTATTATTATTATTATCATTGCATTGTTAATTTTTGATTGTTGCGTTGTTGAGGAGTTGCTTGCCCTAAAGCATTTTATTGGACTGTATCTAGTATATTGTGTACTTGACAAATACAATTGGATTTGATTTGATTAGTTTTTTTGATTTGACACTATTGTGTTTTCTTTTGCTCACTGTATTTTCCAGTAAGATTACAAACCGGGAAAAAGTCCATCGGCGCTGAGTGATATTGGTTTGTTTACGGTTCTATTGTTTTGTTCAGAGTAGACCAGCCTTGTTCACACCACACCCTTCTTGCCCCTGCCTTCAACTCATTCAGGGCCGAGGATGAATAAAGTCGCCCAAATTGTCAACATTCTAGAGCGCCAAGGGTGACTTTATTCACCAGAAATCCATACATTGTGATGCTTCGTGTCGTAGCCAATCAAAGTGTTGTTGCTAGGTAAACACCACATAGATCACTTGGCATGTTGGATGGTGAGGGTTCTGGAATGCTTTGGCAGTTGGTGGGTTAATTATCAGTCTGGGGAGGAGGATGGCGTCACCTTCTCCCCACTGATGCATATTACCTCATACCACATTCAGATGAGCACGGTGGTGCCGCACCGTTCCCTGCCTGCCCCTGCGTCACCAACAAGAGCACACAAAAATGGAGTTTGATTGAGAAAGTAGTATTAACATGGGTTGAGAGGTGCTTACTCTCGCTGAGAGGAGGCAGGGGATTTAATATCTCAGCAGCACTATTTATCAGATGCTGTGGTGACTGTTGGTTTCCTGACTAATGCATATTTATTGCGTTCTGCTCATGGTATATGTTTTATGTCTGTCTCTTTTCTCTCTCTCTCTCTCTCTCTCTCTCTCTCTCTCTATTTATCTATCTATCTATCTATCTATCTATCTCTCTCTGTCTGTCTCTCTCTTTTTCAATTAAATTCCTGTCTTCTGTTTTTCTGCTGCTCCCAGAGGATTGTCTGGAGGACAATGCAATGCAGCGTAAGCTTTCCATTCCTCCTCTTACCTTCCCTCTCTTACCTTCCCTCTCTTACCTTCCCTCTCTTACCTTCCCTCTCTTACCTTCCCTCTCTTTCCATTCCTCCTCTTACCTTCCCTCTCTTACCTTCCCTCTCTTACCTTCCCTCTCTTACCTTGCCTCTCTTACCTTCCCTCTCTTACCTTCCCTCTCTTACCTTCCCTCTCTTACCTTGCCTCTCTCCTCTGTCTGTGTGGATCTTTAAAGTCTTTGCCCTCTTCCCGTTTCTTATCATTACTCAAAGTGAACTGTAGAGATGCCCAGCGCCGTGCTTCCAATACCCGTAGTCTGTTCTTACACTCCTGGATCCAGAACAGAGCAGTACAAACACAAACACACAGAGATTCCAGACACCTTGGGAAGATAAAGGTATCTTCTCTGGACTATTGTCCGGTTAATTACCTGATTGCCAGTGAGGTAGCCTAAGCTTACTGTTGGATAATGAAAGTCCAAAGTCGAACTATGCTGTGAATGACAGCATTATCGTACTGCTCTTGAACGGTATTCTTGCATAAGACTGTTACCTCACTTCTGAAGTCACTGAATGTGACCTTGGCAACAGCTTTCTCTATCTTCTTCCTAATTAGAATTTAATTGCTCTGTGGATTCTGTCTGAGCAGGAAGCCTATTACATACCCAGTGCACCCACTCCTTTGTAAACAGTACCTTTCATAATCCCTAATGTTTGGGTGTCTCACGGCCATCGGGGGACAGCTAGAACACTGCAGGCTAGAACCCAGGTTAGCGCACAGACCTCTCAGTCAGGGTCAGACTGGGCGTGCTCATCCATTCCTGCCCACCACAACATGTTCACAATCTGTGGACGGGTCACAGGGTTTAAGATAACCAGTTGTCTGAGGGGTTGGAATCATTGCTCATTTAGGGGTAGCAGGGTGAGTTTTAGGGGTTTGGAATGGTTTAAGAGTGCTTTTAAAAGTAAAGTCTAAAACGTAGTTGCAGTTAAAGTAGAAATCCACTGTATTGTACACTGCAGACAAATGTGCGTAATTTTACAGTAGAAATGTAGGCGTTTTTTACTTCAAGTGTTTTGTAGGGTGGTTGGACCAGCACCCGTTGGTGAGGAATGAGTGCACGTCTAAAAGTCCGACCCTCCGCCTCACAATTAGATTTGCAAACCAATTTCCTCACCTTTGAGAAATGTTGCGGCACGGTGTGTTTTACTGTGTGTCTGTGGACACAGGGGCAGTAACTGGTTTTATATGAACTCAAAGGAATAAAACAAGTCTGTAGAATAGTTATTTTCTCCTGGGGAGTGTTTGTTAGCTTGATGTACAGGGACCTTCTTCAGGAGCCTCTGCCTGATAAATTCTCATCATTGTGTATTATTGCCATGCTTCTAAGAGTCCCGTCAAGATATTCACAAGAGGCTGGGAGCAATGTGAAAGCCAGCTAAGGACGCTCAAAGCTGCTGACACAAGGACTTTCTAACATTGTTGCTCAGTTTTCAAGGCAAACCTTATCAAAAGTGAGAGGTTTTCTTTGGGAAGATTAAATAATCTATAAACTGTTTGAATGGTCAACTGGTTGTTTTTTCATGGAAGGACAGGCAAACAAAAGCATTGAATAATGTCAAACTGACGACTCAGCATTGTGTTTTGCTCAGGGTACACTGTTTTCAATACAACCTGGAATTAGAAAAGAAACAGAACTGTCTCAGCAGTGAACACTGGGTGAAACAACAATGAGATTTGTTATGAGAAATCGCTATACTGTGGCATTGATTTCAAATATCAGTTGTATTCCTCAATGCACAGAAGATGCAGTTTTACACTAGACCCTCCAGGCTCTCATTACTAACCCGGTCTGGAGACATCCATTGTTTGACATTATTTTTCTCTGTGTACATGTAATCATTGAATTAGATCAATACCGTGCAAAAATAATGCCCTGGTTGCCCAGGACTTAAGAATCATTTTGTATTTTAAAGAGCTACATATTGAATGTAACATATTGACGGACATAATTGGTCTCACTCAACAGACTGTAAAAAAACACACACACCACAATTTCATCCATTTTTCAATATTACATTTTTGAACACCCAATAAGGGTCAGTAATCGTTTTGTTTGTATAAATAAAACAGTGAAGAAGTATTTAAACCCGTGGTCAGATGTGGAGTGCATTCCAGAGTGGGCGTTGCACCAGCCTTCATCCCCAGATCTCTGCGTCTCTCCTACCCTGAGGGCAGAAACCTCCCGTCTGCTCTTTTCATCGTTAGCTTTTTACAATCAACCTGTTTACCGTGGAATGTGGCATCCGTCTTGGAAAGCCGTACTATAAAGGTTTTTATGGACAGTAGTGAGCACATAGACATACACACACACACACACACACACACAAAGGGTGAGGGTCGCCTCGCTCTTTGTCACCCGTTCCCCCGGTGCCGTTTTGTGGAGGAGAGCTCCCATCTGCTTTTTTCATGGTTCCGTTTTTGCAATCAGCCTGTTTGCCCCGGGAACTGATGTGGAGATTAGAAGTAGTCAATTTCTGCCTTTGCCCAGGAAAAGCTCTGTGATTTTCATCACCATATTCTCAAACACAACCGCTAGCCAAGATGCATGTTTCTCCACGCTGTCATATACTGTAAGGGATCGACGGACAATACTGAGCACATTAACTGTGTTTTCATAAACCCGCCATACACACACACACACACACACACACACACGCACACACACACACACACACGCACACACACACACACACACACGCACATACACACACACACACACACACACACACACACACACACACACACACACGCACATACACACACACACACACACCCACACACACACACACACACACACACACACACACGCACATACACACACACACACACACCCACACACACACACACGCACATACACACACACACACACACACACACACACCCACACACACACACACACACACACACACACACACACATACACATTATCCACATCATTACTGCCCACTTTCGGTATTTGCCGACTTTGTCAACAGTTTAGCCTTGGCCTTTATGCACAGACACACGTACAGGCTTATTAAAAACCAGGTCTAAATAGACACAGAAAGAAACTATGTTGTGGCTTGAATAAAATAATCAGCCGATGTTTCGACACCCGGGCGTGATGAACAGTGCTTGTTTCTTCTTCGGAGGTCCGCGCTGGCTTCTATTCACACGTCATCGTGCATTAATCATGTAAATAAATGTTATTGTCTTTTTGTATGTTGCCAATAGTCATTACGGTTGAAATGGCTAAGCCATTCATAACCGTAAGGTCGGTTTCGATTCCCGATTCTGAGGGTAGAGGAGGGTGAGGCCAGGGGAAAACCATTCATTAGCAGGTGGTAACCTATTAAAGGCATGACCCGGAGGCCTGAGCTATTAATTAAAGGTGTGATCATCATGGAAATGCTTTCTATGTGTGAATTTGAAATTGTAACAATGCTAACGTGCTAAAAACAGAGATGTAGGAAGAGTCAGAGGAAGAGAGGGCCGTGGGTTTCACAACGCAGTTATTTAATTATAAAATGATGTCCGTGTAGGGTCGAGAGTTAAATACAGTATCTCATTCCATAGAGTTTACATGAGTTTACCTTCCTCTGTTTACATGAAATATCAGTCTGCGTCACAGACTGAGATGCTACCATTGATTTCCTTTAGTGTAGTGCTGGTTCTAGCTGTACAGTATCTCATTCCATAGAGAGAGAGAGACTCTGTTTATATGAAGTACAGGGGACTGCGTCACAGACCCATGAAGCTACAGGCTCTCTGCTCCTCTGAATAAGCTATCATTGGTACCATTGAAGTATAGTGCAGGCTGCTGCTAGCCGTCCCCCATTTTCCTCTTAGTTCGATGGACCGTAGACCCGGTGTGTCTTTGTAGGCACACTGCAGAGGGGAGACAGGAATGGGAGAGATGTAATACTCTCTCTCTCTCTCTCTCTCTAGGATCTACATTACCTTTACAACATGATGTCAGCCTCGAGTCTCACACTCACTCTCAGATAACAAACATGTTCATTTGTTGCAGGCACTTGAGATGTAACCGCCTGCGATGACGATTTTATTTTGTCAAAGTCGAGGAATCAAACAGGAACATGGGTATGAGCTCACCTTCTCTGCCCCGAGGCGTGAGACGAGACACCATTAGGTTCCTGTTCCGTCTCTTCTCCACACGGCTCATCTCCCGGACCCTTAAGATACAGCCTGTTGCCCCACGCTGTTGTTGTTTCCCCCAGTAATCTGTTTACGTTCTGATAGTTGACTCCTCTGTGGGAGTGATCACAGCTCCCAGGGCTGCTCTGCGCATATCCACCATATCCTCTTAGCCTGTTTGTACAAAATTCTGCATAATCACCCCGCCTCACACTGTGTGGAACGCTAGCCCCGATTTAGCACAGCTTTAATGTTGATGTACCGTAATACCCTGTCAGTAGCAGCAGGAGAGCAGGGGGAGAGGAGGCCCTATTTGATCTTGAGGTGGAGAGTGGAGACAGCTCTCACCTCCTCATCCTCCTCCTCCTCCTACTCAGTTCTCTGGGGGAGGTTGACTGGCTGCTCCACCTCCCACTAAGTGACTTGTAGACCTAAACGTCTGATTTAACACCACTGTAGCAGCAGACACACCACTAGACTGGAGATGGGCTTTGGAGAGGGAGGTGCTGCCACAGCAAGCCAAGGTAAACACTGGTCTGCATGCCCTCAGGGCTGGGTGAGAGGAAGACAGAAGCAGCTGAATGCATGCCTTCAGGGCTGGGTGAGAGGAAGACAGAAGCAGCTGAATGCATGCCTTCAGGGCTGGGTGAGAGGAAAGCAGCTGAATGCATGCCTTCAGGGCTGAGTGAGAGGAAGAGAGAAGCAGCTGAATGCATGCCTTCAGGGCTGGGTGAGAGGAAGACAGAAGCAGCTGAATGCATGCCTTCAGGGCTAGGTGAAAGGAAAGCAGCTGAATGCATGCCTTCAGGGCTGGGTGAGAGGAAAGCAGCTGAATGCATGCCTTCAGGGCTGGGTGAGAGGAAGACAGAAGCAGCTGAATGCATGCCTTCAGGGCTGGGTGAGAGGAAAGCAGCTGAATGCATGCCTTCAGGGCTGGGTGAGAGGAAGACAGAAGCAGCTGAATGCATGCCTTCAGGGCTGGGTGAGAGGAAGACAGAAGCAGCTGAATGCATGCCTTCAGGGTTGGGTCAGAGGAAGAGAAGGGGGTGGGAGGTGTAGGTCGATGTGGGGGGGGGGGGGGGGGGTGGTTAGTAAAGGGGAAAGGAGTGAGGAAAGATAGTCTCACTGCTCAATGCCAGACAGGGGCCAATACTTGACACAGCACGGCAAATAATTCAAGAGCAAACGATAATTTAACACGTTTGCATTGTCTTAATCTCTTCCCCCTCTTTTTCTTTCCCTGTCGTTCATTAAGGGCATGACTTGGTTTGCTTCTCATTAAATCTACTTCCATAACAAGGGAAAGTAAAGTTTTTCTCACAGTGTTGTGCAGCAGCAGCTTCTGAGCGGTTCATTATTGAGTGGATTATTTGGACAATCGTCCTGTCCTAAATTATCCTCAGCCCTCTGTCAGTTTCAGGGGCCGTTATCTCATCAAGGCCTCTTTTGTGTATATGCTCTGCAGTCCTAATCCACTTGTGTAGGAGGAAATTAAATGTGCTCCGAGCTGATTTAATTCAGACGCTGAAACTCCCCAAGGTCCTTCTGTGTGCTGCCGTGCGCCCAAGGAAAGTTACAGCAAGCAACACAATGAGGGAAAGCGGTTTGGGTGCCCGTAAAAAAGTACAGAAGTCATACTGAATCAACACCCTTTAAAAACGGCAACAACAGAACGAGGCAGAGACAGATAATTGTGACATGCTCAGTAGAGTCCAAGCCAATGTAATTGCGCTGCTGAGGCGTTGGTAGGCTGCTTGCTTGCTTAATCTCGCCATCTATATTCATTGGGCGGACAGAGTGGTGTGACAGTGACGGAGATATTTTCAGTTGCAGGCGGTCTCGGTTGACTGTCAGAGGACGCGCTATTATCCAGCCTCTGGGTAATTATTCTGAAGCACCCCGCCACCGTTTGGAAAGAGCTCTGCTCTCCGGAAAACAAATACAGAAACATGCAGAGAGAGCCAGAGGATAAGGAGCCGCCACCAATATGTCAGAAATGTGTGTGTGTGAGTGTGTGTGTGTGTGTGTGTGTGTGTGTGTGTGTGTATGTGTGTGTGTGTGTGTGTGTGTTTGGGTGTATGTGTGTGCATGCATGTGTGTGTGTGTGTGTGTGTGTGTGTGTGTGTGTGTGTGTGTGTGTGTGTGTGTGTGTGTGTGTGTCTGTGTGTATGTGTGGATATTCAAATCAAATCAACTCAAATGTTATATGTCAAGTACATTGCATACGGCCGTAACTGATACAGTGAAATTCTCTGTTGCTTGACATGGATAATATGTACTCAGGAATATGCTGAAGTCAGCCATATGTTTGTCCTCCTCTAGACCTTAGCTAATAGAGCCGGTATTGTTATTCAAAGCATCTTGGTAGATTAATGTGTCATAATTGAACTGCGCTGCTCCCCCCTGTGGCCCTGCAGGCCCGAGAGCCAGAGGCTGGTGTTGCATCCTAATGTCTCCCCTCTTCTCCTCAGATCCATCAGGATCACATCTGCATGAACTCCTCCGTGCCCCCAGGAGGCAGGAGGAGCTCCTCTTACTATTCCATCCATGTCCTCCTCTCGCAAATCCATTCATTCATCCTCCTGCCAACCAACTCAGTGGTGCTCCTCCTCCCCTCTCTCCCCCTTTGTAGATGGACCCATATCCTCCTCTCTCAACTCCTCTCTCTTCTCTCTCTCTCTCTCTCTCTCTCTCTCTGTCTCTCTCTCTCTCTCTGTCTCTCTCTCTCTCTCTCTCTCTCTCTCTCTCTCTCTCTTGACTCTAGGGAACAGGGCACCCTCTCTCCTCCCTCTCTGCTTCCACTACTGCTCCATAATCTCCTTCTCAATTTTCTATCTTGTTCAATCATTTATCTCCACAAAGGCAACACTCTCCGGGTCTCTGGAGGGAGGATTGAAACCTCGGGAGAAATAGTCAATCCCAGGACGGGAGTAAAACCGATTTCCATGTTGAACGGTGAGACACTCCTGGTGAGGTCCTGTGGAGTTGTTTGGCCTGTGTGGTGAGAGAGCCTGATTGGTCCTATCAGCATGGACACTTCACCCAGCTGCTTCTGCTGTGGCCCGGGCTGCTGTTCTGTTGGGCTTGTTCAGAGGTGGATTTTGGACCATGCGCAAAGCTTTCTTTTATCTCACCAACTGCCAAAGATTTCCGGAACACTCACACACCACCCAGAGTGTTCCAAGTGTTTTATGAGGTATTTAAATAGCGACAATGCTTTGAGTGGCGACAAAATGATGTGTGCGTGTGTGTTGTCTCAGGGGGGGTGTGTGCAAAAAGACCCATTCCAACAATTGTGAATTGTGATTCATTGATTGCATGGCAAATAAACAGTCTTTCTTTCTTTAAAATGAAGCATCATCGTTTATGAATTTCTGGTGAATAAAGTCACCCTTGGCACTCTAGGATGTTGACAATTTGGGCGGCTTTATTCACCCTCGGCACTGAATGAGTTAAAACACTGCTGCAAGTACGTCTCTACGCAAATGAAACAATTGAATCAAAATTGCTGGTGGTATCAAAGGCCTTATACTTATACTTATACTACCAATGTCCTCCTGTGTGGGCAGGAGAGTAAAAGACCAATGTCAGGACATCTGGATCCAACTGTCAGACTCTGACTACACACACGCTAAGACCTTCCCCAGAGATGGTCTAATACTGAACAGTGTTCACAGCTTACAGTGTATATCACCTCATACCACCGCTTATCGTATCCTCTGTCTGCAGAGCTATGAGCTGTCTGCACAGGTGGAGGGAAGGGAGGCACCGGGCCGTTACAATCTCTCAGAGCAGCCATCAGCCAAGTGCAGTCCACAGAGTCAACAGATGAGATAGCTTATCATGTCATGCAGTACAGGTAACTGAGGTTGATTTACCTCCACCTCCACCTCCACCTCCACCTCTACCCCTATCTCCACCACCACCTCCACCTCCACCTCCACCTCCACCTCCACCTCCACCTCCACCTCTACCTCTACCTCCACCTCCACCTCCATCTCTACCTCCATCTCTACCTCCACCTCCACCCCCCACCTCCACCTCCACCTCCATCTCTACCTCCACCTCCACCTCCACCCCTACCTCCACCTCTACCCCTATCTCCACCTCCACCCATACCTCCACCTCTGTCTCTGTCTCTCTGTCTCTGTCTCTGTCTCTCTCTCTCTTTCTCTCTCTCTCTCTCTCCTTCTCTCCTTCTCTCTCTCTCTCTCTCTCTCTCTGTCTCTCCTTCCCTCTGTCTCTGTCTCTCTGTGTCTCTCTCTCTCTCTCTCTGTCTCTCCTTCTCTCTGTCTCTCTCTCTCTCTCTCTCTCTCTCTCTCTCTCCTCTCCTCTCCTCCCTCTCTCTGTCTCTCTCTCTCTCTCTCTCTCTCTCTCTCTCTCTCTCTCTCTCTCTCTCTCCTCACCGTTCCTCCAGTCCCAGCAGTAGAAATGGGAGGCAGTGGTGCTTTGAACCATGTTTAGGTGTTTGCATTAACATCATATATTACAGCAGTCTAAACCCTGATTTTCCGGTGTTTTATACGGTATTTGCACTATGAGGTTGAAGCACTGTGAAAAATGGATGCTGACTGCCCCACAGCCGAGACTACAAGAAACTGGCCATTTAAAACGTTGTGGTAAAATGCAGCCAGGTAAGAAAAATAATGTAGTTGAAGTTATATTTTTGTTTGAGCTTGCACATCCTAGAGCGCCAAGGGTGACTTTATAGTACTGTAGCCAATCAAAGCGTTGTTGCTAGGTAGATTCCACATAGAACACTTAGAGGCACTCTCGGTGGTGAGGGTTCCGGAATGCTCTGTCAGTTGGTGAGTCGATGGTAAGAATGATCTATTAGGGAAAGGATGACAAACACTGAACACATGGATTCCTGAGGAACTAATTTGAGTAATGTTTAATTTAAGGTAATCAAAATATCATAAAAAATAGCACAATGGATGAGGTCATAATGACAGGTGTGATTTGTCAGATATTTATCACATCCTTACAGCGGAGTGTCGAGTGACTCTGGCCTCCAGCATGTGACTAATGGTGTCTAATCAACAGTCTACTCTGTTTAGCTCTGTTTCAGGCTTGACAGTTATTAGCTATATGGTTAAGCTCAATTTGAATAAATAAGGAACAGAAGAGAGTTTAGAGAACATTTAAATGGGGTTTTTTTCTCTTTGAGCTGTGAACCAAAGCTTCACTAATGGCCAGCTTCATTAACCCACCTTCAATGAAACTATTACTGTCTCTAACTTTCAACAGGAGTTAGGTCTCCTGCGTGCCTGAGGCACACACACACACACACACACACACACACACACACACACACACACACACACACACACACACACACACACACACACACACACACTCTTTTTCACACTGTGGATTTGTGTGAGTGAACTCTTGGCTGGTTCAGACAGTGGAGGCCTAGTGAACACCAGAGGTGACATCACACGTCAAGGCGTCTTCAAAGCTCTGAGGTTGATCCCAGGCTGGACGTGGCGTGACGCTTCAATAGGAAGCTGATATTGACATCACATACAGGACCAGTCAAATGTTTGGACACAAACTTGCCAAGAGTGTGCAAAGCTGTCATCAAAGCACAAGGTGGCTACTTTGAAGAATCTAAAATATAAAACATATTCTGGTTTGTGTAAGAAAAACCATTGAATGAGAAGGTGTGTCCAAACTGGTACTGTACTGGTACTTGACTGGTACTGTACTGGTACTTGACTGGTACTGTACTGGTACTTGACTGGTACTCTACCTTTTCTCCTTTTCTCACAATGCCCACATGTATCTGATAAGCCCGGTAATAGGCCTCTGGTCTCTGTGTGCTCTACTTAATACTACTACTGCTACTACTAATAATAATAATACTAACAGGTACTCACTACAGCTACTTCAGATTCTTTCTTCATGTTCTTTTCATTTCAATCAATAGCTACAGTCCTGCATTTGATTTGTGTTGTTGAGTTGGAATGGTTCATGTCTATGTGTGTTTCAACCTCTCTCTCAAGAGCCTCTCACATTTTCTGTGCTTTAGACACATGATTGGTGTGAAGGTTCACGGAACAGCATAACCTAACCTACTGTCATCTTCTTTTCATCACGGTCAGTCTGAGATCAAATAAACATGCTTCTTTTTGAAGAAGCGGGGAAGACTATATCATGACAGACCTAAAAATTGAGACATGAAATGTTCTATTCATACAGTACAGTTTATTTCCAACACCTTGTTTCTGTTCCTGGCTGTTCCATGCCTCAGCTATTAGGTCACTCCGAGATGAAAAGCACTGAACCGCAATTGAGGGCTGCAGTCAAGGCAACCATGGCAACTCGTAATCCAGAAACCTCGGGTCCCTCCTGCCTCCTGGCTCTGAATTATTAGCCAATAGAACACAGAATATTCAGTTGACCGACGTCCTCACACTTGACAGTATTCTCCTGGCGTTGATGTCACTGCTGATTCAAACATCATCATGAATGCTCACGTTTACTCCTCCACGTTTACCGAGGCAAGACACCCGCACGAGTAGATCGTTGATCACCGGTTTCAGAGTCAATTGACCTCTTATGATATTCGATTAAATGGGTTCATAGAAAATGTACTGGTAGCACATTATCAGTTTGGATAGTCCACCTGGACAATACTGTATATGCTCAATAACATGTCAACTGCAACTGTCGGGTATCTGTTGGCAGTTGCAGTAGGTCAGCATTTATTGTAAGCTGATGTCTAATGAGAAGTGTGTCACCAGGAGTGTGTCATCAGAAGTGTGTCATCAGGAGTGTGTGTGCTGCTGTTACCAAGTGAGCAAGTTGGGTGTGAGGTAAAGAGTTGTGTTCCGCAGTATTTTGGGCCAGTTGCATGGGAGCTGGACATTTCTGTGAATTTCATCACTTTTCTGATGTGCAGTGCAGTGGTCATGTATTTTAGATGCCAGGTTTCCTGACCTTGACAAAAAAGCCAATTATTTTACGGAATAAATCCCATCTGAGCTGACAGGTAAGTGAATCCAGGCGGCCAAACTCTGAAATCTCCCCCTAAACACCGTAAAAGTCATACCATGTACTGGCAGGTATGATGTATCTGTCTCTGTGTTTGTCAAAAGGTGAGTTGAAAGGAACGTTTCGGTAGGGTGGGTTTCAAAGACACAGACAGTCAACAGGACACCTGTTATGATGGCCTATTTGTATGGTGTACATATCATTTTTTTCTTCTATAATCTAATTTTAGTGTGTTCAAAAAATGAATCACAAGTAATCCGGCCAGATGGAGTGGACTGTATGTGTTAATTCATCTAACAAGAGTGTTGATCACAACAAAAACATCCTTATTCATCAAATTCGAATATCTTTGACCTATATTCCTGGAAAAAAAACACAATGTACAGTAAGCATAATCATCTGAATTACTGCAGTAAACAGTACCTGACGTGGAGTAGAACAATGAGTCAGGATTTCTAGTGTTTCTTCTGTGTGGGTATGAACAGACGCCTCGCAGCCGTGAGTGTTGGTGGAGGAGGCCCGTGTGCCCAGAGAGTCTGCACGGCAACACCAAACAGAAGAATCACTCGAGTGGAAAAAAAGCTGTTCTTTTTTCCTGGTAACTGTGGTGACATCCATGGACTCAGTTACCGCAGGGCTGACCCCTCTGTTCTCCAACTTTGTGATTTTATGCATGAATAATAAATGGTTTCCAGGCACCGGCGCTGCCTTTCAATAGCGACATCCCCGCCGTTGGTTGGTCTGCTTTCATGTGCTGCCGGGCCTCCGGGAGGGACGACAGCCGCCACCGTCCGTCCGTCCGTCTGGGCGTCGGCGCTCACGCTCTGGTGACACTCAGCAGTTGTTCCACAATCACATCACATTTTTATGAACTGACCCACGAACCCCCAGGTCTGGTTCCAGGAGCCGTTCCCTCGCTGCTGTTTTGCGGGGCAACGGCTGTTTTAAAGCCCCCTTTCAGAAGACCGTAACGAAATACACCTCAGGGCGGATCGAGAGGGAACAGATCTGTAGGACATGAGACAAGTAGAACAAAAAGATCAAATAAAGGTATGAGGAGGTGGGTCCTCTGTGGTCCTCTGTGGCCCTCTGTGGTCCTCTGTGGTCCTCTGTGGCCCTCTGTGGTCCTCTGTGGTTCAGTTGGTAGAGCACGGCGCTAACAACGCTTAGGTCGTGGGTTTGATTCCCGCTGGGACCATATATACTGAAATGTATGCACTCACTGCAATGTAAGTCGCTTTGGATAAAAGCGTCAGCTAAATGCCATATATATATAGGTGGGATTTGACCTCAAAGTAAAGTCTCAAGAAAGACTATTTCGCTCTGTACGATGTTTCCAATCTCTTACTGCAACCCTCTGGTGAATAGAACAGGTGCAAACGTTTCACTGGTGTGAACACTGGAAGACAACACAAAGAAAAGCTTTTTTTTTCCACTTGAGTGATTCTTCTGTTTGACGTTGCAGCGCCGACTCTCCCGGCACACGGGCCTCCTCCACCAACACTCAATC
>NC_139673.1:1210533-1248033 GCF_951799395.1 Argentina silus | reverse complement strand
GTCCTCTGAAGCACCGGACTATGACTACAATGTCTGTAATGGAACAGCTTACCTACACATAGAGGAGGCACAAGGGAAGGTCACAAGGGAAGGTCACAAGGGAAGGTCACAAGGAATACTACACAAGGGAAGGTCACAAGGGAGGGACACAAGGGAAGGTCACAAGGGAGGGACAGAAGGGAAGGTCACAAGGAAGGGACACAATTAGGGAAAGACATAAGCAAAGGACACAAGGGAAGGACATAAGGAAATCAAAGGACATAAGGAAAGGAAACAAGAAAGGAAAAGGATAAAAGATAGGAAACAGTGAGAAACACTCCCTGACAGATCGACCGCATGCAGCATGCAGACCCACGTCTTTAGGGTACACCTGGGCTCCTCCTCCTCAGACCGCTCTACCCCCTAACACCCTACATTACCGTTGATTCACTTACTTAGACAAATGTACTTATTGTAAGTCGCTTTGGAAAAAAGCTTCTGCTAAATGACTTTAATTAAATAAAGTAGAGCGTGCATTCGGGGGATTGGCCTCGAGTTTGATTGGCCTCGAGCAGGCTATGCCCTGCGGGCCTGCAGGCGTTATGGTCGTTTCTGGAGTGGCTCTCACACTCCACATCAAATATGGAATACATCTATTCAGTTTCGGCATTGGATAAATACATAACTTCTCACAAACGCCAAGTTGATATATTACGTCCTTGTACAAGTGTACGAGTATGCAGGAAACATAACATAGCAGGGGGGACAAACACCTGTGGTTTCTCTCAGGAGGGGAGGACGGCAACTATTTGTCACTACCTCTATCAAGAATAAGACAAATCCTCACAATAATTCATTCGTGCGCCCCCCGTCCCCCGTCCCCGTCCCCCGTCCCCCCAACAGCACATACACAGTGTGGCCACCAGAGGGCGCCCTCATACAATGACCGGTACCCAGTCACTACCTTGATCCCTACCCGGAAGACAACACAGCATATCTCTCTGGCTTCATAACGACATCAATCATTCGTCTATGACAACATCCACTGCCTTAAGTCATAAAGTTTGGGTGATAATTAAGCTCTTGCAAGACTTCAATGAGAGTATTGCGGGGAGCTTCACACTCACTGCCTGCTTGGTTGTTGGTAAGTTCACTTTGCTCTCTGACCTGCACCGATTCACATGGAAGCGTAAACGCGTCCAGTACTTGCCTGATAGTCAGACCTAGCTACCAGAAAGACAACTGATGATGTCTGATTTGGGTTGTCATGTTTTCAGATCTGTCTTCCATCGGTCCGGATGACGCACATTTTTGTTTACGGGACTTTGAAGAAGGGCCAGCCCAACTATTTCAGGCTGCTGGACAAGTCGAACGGGGGGTCGGAGTTCTGCGCCCACGTCCGCACCGTGGACCGGTACCCGCTGGTGATCGCCAGCCAGTACAACATCCCGTTCCTCCTCAACAGACCCGGGGAGGGCCAACGCATCAAGGGAGAGCTCTACAACGTCGATGCCCAAATGCTGGAGTTCCTGGACCGCTTCGAGGGGTGCCCCACCATGTATCAGAGGACCCCCGTCAAACTGGAGGTGGAGGAGTGGGTCGGAGAGGGACAGGGGACACCCGCTACAGGCAGCGTCATTGAGGCGTTTATCTACAGTACGACCGCTTACGAACCAGACTGGCCCAAGAAGACCAACTATGAGAACTACGACGCTTATGGTGACCATGGACTGGCTTACGTGACCAGATATGCCAGAGACCAGGGCTATTGATATACAGAGTTTGTCAGACTATACACTCTGACTACACACAAACTGAGGAATAAAATTAAGCCAGGATTGTAGTTTTGATATCATGTGTTTAATCAGAAATCACAGTTTGGGAGAGACCATATGTTGATAGATGAAAGCAGTCTCCAATAAGCATTTTATATAATGAGCTTGTGAGCCTTAATGTCTGTAACTTGGTATGTTTGTGTGAAGTCAAACCCAATACAGGGTCCATATCCAGTTTTTGATGCTGTAATTCTAGATGTCATACTTGACCAACATAACCTCAAACACTCCAGGTGAGATAACGATAGGCCTAGACTTGTGTAACTCAGGAGCAGAACACTCAGATACTCTATATGCAAGAATGCACTTTATCTGCTGACTTAACATTAAAATGCTCTATTCTCCTTTAACAGACTCCCAAAAAAACTGTAAGAGATTAATTAAATCAGTCGTCACTGGTTTGAATTACAGAGGATGGTGAAGACATTGTCTGACTTACTGTAGTACAGTATGAGTTACCTAATAAAGAAAGTGGAATTGGACCATGTGCAGAGTCCTCCTTTGTTACTCCCAGGTTACACATTAACTGTCCTTCATGGGTAACAACACCAGTCCTCAACACCTCATCAGAGGCCCACTATCTGATCTATGAATAAGAGTGTGTCGTTTTTCCTGACCAGGAAAACCTCTTTGCCCCTACTCCTTAGTGATCAAACGTGTGTACTCACCTGAATGTTAGCCAGTGGTCAAACGTCAAACAAAGCCATAACATTCAACAAAACATAACATTCAACATTCAGACAAGACAACTCATGAAATGTGCTTTTTATTGCTTTCATTGTCCAGTGAGTTCTTCTGTCGGAGGTGGAATGTTCCGGGTCTTTGATACTATCTGAAGGGGTTGTGGCCATGGTGGCCAGGTCATGATAGCCACCTCACAAGATGCTTTCCTCCAAACGTTTCTGTACATTGTCTTCACAGGGTAAAGCACTTAGTCATAAAGAGTATTATCTTTTACAACACAGACTCAGCCATCTGGAGGGCCAGACTCTTAACATGATGAACCTCCAGGCCTCCCCAGCACCAGTTATGATAACTAGTTATACTAATACAGAAGAATAGCTAAAATACATTTCAATATATATAACTGACATCTTATTTTTTTAGCGTGAACATGTCTGTCCACTCGCGTTTTTCTTAAAATGTGAATCTCTTTGATGTGTTTCCCAGAGGAGAAAACTGACAAAGTTATTGAAATTGTAAAATTCAGACATTTCAAAGAAAGATATTGGTTTGGCACTCAGTGAGACATCAAGTCCACCATCGTCCTTATAGAGAAATTGTTTTAAAAAAAGGAAATCATTAACTCTGAAATAGCAAACAAAGCACTTGTACACAATCAGGACAAAAACATCAAAAACAAATTGAATAGTTCACAGTCATTGTATTAAAAATGTTATAAAATGATGTCCTACAAAATAAAGAACAGTTGCTTAAAAGAAGAATCCTCTTAACTTATGACACCTGTGTCCTTTAAAAAGCATAAGCTATGCTTACACACGCGGACAGTATCCAAAAACCATATTTTATTACAAAGGAACAATGCAATGACCCCCAAAGGGGAAGATCAGAAACCAGTTTCCAAAAACATGATCAGCATTTGTGCTGTTCCACGTTGCTGTGTGTGATATTACACAGAGAGGGTGACATTACATCGGCCTTCTGCCGTTGGAAGGACAGTCTGATGTTAGGACAGATATTGGTGGTTACAAAAAAAGTAACTGCAAATCAAAGTGAGTTGTGTCTTTGCAGCGTGACGTGAAGAGGCATATTTTGGACGTGAGTGAGGAGGGATGAGGAGAATCCTGTGGAGAAGGTGGGAGGGGGGGTGTGTGTGTGTGTGTGTGTGTGTGCGTGTGCGTGTGTGCAACTGGCTCCCTGGTCAGTAGGGGTGAGGGTCTTTTCTGCCCTGGGGGAGGGGACGGCTGGCAGAGCAGGTGGCACTGCGGATGACCTCCATCCACCTGGGGGCCGAAGAAGAAGAAGAAGAAGAAGAACAGAAGAGCGTCAAGACAACCAGGCAGCACGACAACAGAACACCAAGTCACTGAACAGGGTTTGAAAATGCAGCAATAGGAGTACACTTACAACAACAACAACAACAACAACAACACATATAATGCAACCAGGCTAAAATGAACACATGCTAATGGCTAATTGACAACACAAAAAAAAAAAAAAAAAAAATAAGAAAGTAGTTTAGGCTGCGAAAACAGTCGCTCAAGGAACCAATGAGGACCTGAAAGGCAGGACCATGTGATAGCTTTCTCTACACGACAGTTCAAACGAAAATAAAACCGAAAGAAGCACAACCGGTAAAAGTAGCGGTCGTCATGAATGGCGGGCGGGCGGCCTACTCTACCTCTCGAAGGTGTACTCGCTCTCCGATCTGAAATAGTAGACGTGGGACTTGAAGTGGAGCTTGAACACGTAGTCTTTGTGGATGTTCTCGGACTCCGACGGGACGGTAACAGAGTAGCCTAGCAACGGGAGGCTAGCCAGAGGGTACTCGTCCTAGGAGAGGGAGAAGAGGGTCAGACTGTAACGCTACGTTCCTCATGTACTGTTTCGACTATTTTACATCGTCTATATGCATCCATAACAGATAAACGCTTCCCGCCACCTACTGTACAACAATACATATCTGGTGGTGACTTCTCATAATATAGTAATATAATATAATAATATATGCCATTGAGCTGACGTTTTTATCCAAAGCGACTTACATTGCAGTGAACGCATACATTTTTCAGTAAATATGGTCCCACGTGTGATTTCTGTACATGAATTAGGGGAAATAAGCGTGCGTGATTCGAGCTCAGACAGTGTGTCCTGTGGCAGACAGACAGCAGCTGTGAGCCCCGGGCACCGTACCTGGTGAGACTTGTAGAAGAACAGGCTGAAGTTGGTGAACACCACCCAGAGTTTCTGCCAGCCATTGCTGTTCTTGAACTTCCTCAGCAGGTTCCCCGACAACTGGTTCTGTAGGAGAGAGAACCGGGAGGGAGAACCGGGAGGGAGAACCGGGAGAGAGAACCGGGAGGGAGAACCGGGAGAGAGAACCGGGAGAGAGAGCAGAGAGAGAGCCGGGAGAGAGAGCAGAGAGCAGAGGTCTTAGACAGAGGGCCGTAACCACATGTTGTATATCTATCTTTAACATTTGCACAGATACTGAAAGTTGAAGACAGACAGAAGGATTAAGATATCATGCAGGCTTATGGACAGTATACAAACTGATGTCATATGAACATCCATGCCAATTACAACATATAAAAGACATTTATAAAACATGTACGGTCTAGGAGGGAAACTGTGCAGTTAGCACTCTGGATGTTAGCCCTCTGGATGTTAGCCCTCTGGATGTTAGCACTCTGGATGTTAGCCCTCTGGCAGGGAAACAGCTGAATGTACAATGATATTAGTTCCACATGCTATCTTGTTGATAGCATCTTTCTGAACAGTTGGTTTTCCAGCATAGTATACACTGACCAAACACTTTATTAGAACACTATACTAATACTGGGTAGGGCCTCCCTTTGCTCTCAAAACAGCCTCAATTCTTCGTGGAATTGATTCCACAAGATGTTGGAAACATTGAGATTCTGGTCCATGTTGACATGATTGTATCACACAATTCCTGCAGATTTTTCAGGTGCACTTTCAAGCTGTGAATCTCCCGTTCTACCACATCCCAAAGGTGTTCTATTGGATTCAGATCTGGTGACTGGGAAGGCCACTGAAGAACACTGAACTCATTGTCATGTTCATGAAACCAGTTTGAGATGACTTTTGCTTTGTGACATGGTGCAATATCATGCTGGAAGTAGCCATTAGAAGATGTGTAAATTGTGGCCATGAAGGGATGCACATGGTCAGCAACAATACTCAAATAGGCTGTGGCATTCAAGCGATGATTGATTGGTATTAACGGCCCAGAGCTGCCAAGAAAACATTCTCCACACCATTACACCACCTCCACCATGAGAAGGTGTACAGGTGTTCCACCACCTCCACCATGAGAAGGTGTACAGGTGTTCCACCACCTCCACCATGAGAAGGTATACAGGTGTTCCTAATAAAGTGTTCGGTGAGTGTAGATGCTGATATGGAAATGAGAAGCTCACTCTAAAGAACTTAGGTAGCACTGGTCCTCAGGCAGGGCCTGACTCTGGAACGACCTGCCTGGGGATATTAAGCTAGCAAGATCAGTATTTTCTTTTAAATGTTCTTCATAAAACTCATTTTTATAGACTAGCCTTTAATTGATGCTGACCTTATTCTTTATAATGTGCTGTGTTTACTTTTTTGCTCCTAAAATATGATTTCAACACTATCCCTGACCCCTTACAATAACCGTAACCTCACTCATAACTAACCTACCAAAGACAAAATAGCTGATTTGCTTGCTCGTCAATTTCTATGAGATTGACCGTTTTGATGTGGACGCATGGCCGTGTAGGATCCCAGAATTCTGAAGAATTCAAAAGAATTTTGATTCTGATTCAGTGACTAGTCTTTACCTCTCTACTCCTGCAGGTGTCGCTAAAGGAGAGGCTGAGGACTCTGTACCAGCAGATCAGAGAGAGAGACACCGGCCCCTGCACCCTGCCTGGTCTAGGGCTAGGGCTAGGACTAGGGCTAGGGCTGGGGCTGGGGCTGAGGCTGAGGCTGAGGCTGAGGCTGAGGCTGAGGCTGGGGAAGGCCACGTCACACTCACTGACTGGACTAGGGTCCTCTACCCACAGCAGGACAGGTGGACAGACAAACGGACAGAGACAGACACAGACAGAGAGAGAAAGACACAGACAGAGAGAGAGAAAGACAGTCACACAGACGGAGTGGGTTAACCAGGCAGGCAGAACAGGTAAAGTAGAGACAGACAGTTATTGTGGCAGAGACTGAGCAGGTCAAAGAGACAGGTCAAAGAGCAACACAGAGACTGAGCAGGTCAAAGAGACAGAGGGACAGTGGTTAGATAGGACCAGGCTCTGGGACAGACATTGTACTCCACTGCGATACGCATGCAAGGAGAGGAACCACACAGACACCAAGCAGGAGGAGGAGAGAAAGAGTTGGAAAACAAAACAGTCAAGGTGAGACTGAAACACAGCTAGACCTGTGGAGAGTTAGAACGTAAGGAAAGAGAACACACACACACACACACACAGAGTGGCAGGTACCTCCACGGCCACACTAAAGTCCACCATGGAGACACTAGTGTTCCGGTGCCAGCAGACGTGCACGGTGGTGTTAGCCCGCTGAGGGGCCTGCCTCTCCAGGGAGGTACGAGAGGCGCTCAGGTCCTCCTCCGACTCCTGCTCAACACCGCCCTCCTCTGGAGACTCTGGGAAAGCCACGGAGGAGAGGAGTCGTTAAGGAGAGAGAGAGAGAGAGAGAAAAAGGGAGAGAGAGAGAGAGAGAGACAGAGAGAGAGAGAGAGAGAGTGTGATGGACAAGGAAAACTTGTTGTTGCTGCTGCTGCTTTGTCTCTCGGAGGACACCATCACAGCACTGTGCTGCTTTGAGCGCTCCTGCTTGTCACAATAACAAAACAACAGACGACACCCTGAAAACAGACGGATCAGAGTTCACTTCATAGTTTTTTTCCAGACAGCCAGGTCACCTAACAGGCTGCCGTTTTAAACAGAAGAAAGGAGGCTTTTGTAAGGCGGCAGCGTCTCGTGCACGGGGAGCAGTAGGTGGAGTTGAGGGACAATGGAGGACAGAATCAGAAAGGTCACATCAGACGGGTCTTATTGCAGGTAATGATAGGTCAATAAAACAACGCGTGAGAAGGTTTATGAGTCACAACAATACAACACTACTCAGAGAGAGAGAGGGAGAGAGAGGGAGAGAGAGAGAGAGAGGGAGAGAGGGAGAGGGAGGGAGGGAGGGGTACTTGGTTTCTCAGGCACATCAACCTGGAGACAAAGGAGAGAGAGAAGAGAGGACAGGACTGGGAAGAGACATGTAGATCAGATTACACCCCCCCAACCTCACCACCCTCCCCCCCTGTGGGAAAGACGGGTTAGGCAGGGGAGCCCAGGGATTTCAGGGATTGCTGCAGTGTTTGTGTAGTCTTCTGACAAGCTAAGGACCCAACGTACCGACATATTACATTCTACATAGACAACATGTATTACTCAAATTCTTAAAAGGGACAATTCACCCATTTTTATACATCACATTGATTATTGATTATTTAAGCTTCATTCAATCACATTCTATAAACTGGAGGACGGGCTCAGTGTAAAGCATGGAATGGAATTAGGAACGGTGTCAAACAGTTGATACCAATCCTCATTCCATTCCGTGCATTACAACGAGCCCGTCCTCCGGTTTCTACCTCCGCCAGCCTCCCCTGGCGAGCAGGCTGTGTGACTTACTGCTGTCCGGCAGGCTGCTAGACAGGAGGTCCGAGCCGTGTCCGTTGTTCTGCTCTGCCAGGTCGATGGCCATCCTGATGTCCTCCATCCACTTCTCCATCTCTGACCCGCAGCTAGACGCGACAGGGACCAGGCACAGTGTGTCAGGTGGGCTTGCTTCAGCAAGTCCAACAATTGTTCTTCGACATACTTAGTGATATTATTATAATTCCAATTCATCCCCCTGCTACTCCTCCTACAACTTTTAAGCGATTCACACCAATCTAACGTTATTTTGTTATTCGATAGGATTGTTACACATGTTCCAGCCCGGGCCCCAGGTCTGTATGTGCTTGAAGCAGCTTCTAGAACTGTTGGGGTTTTATATCGTAGGCAGTCAGGGGAGATGGAACACAATCAAAGAAAAGGTCAGGGGTCAGGTGAGGGAATGTGCATAGAGGTCTAGCAGGTCTAGTAGAACATTAGGGTGGTCCTCTGTGGTCCTCTGTAGCTCAGTTGGTAGAGCACGGCGCTAACAACGCTTAGGTCGTGGGTCTGATTCCCGCTGGGACCATCTATACTGAAATGTATGCACTCACTGTGATGTAAGTCGCTTTGGATAAAAGCATCAGCTAAATGGCATATATTATTATTATATATAGGGTGGTTGGGATTTCATTTTTCATGACTGGGGTTAACCCTTCTGAATATTTCATGCAGTCATTCCTATGAACACATGCGCTGCCTGCATAATGGATGGACTTTGTGCTTCATCAAGGAAATGGGTGCATCGTTTGATCTCCAGCACAGCAGCACTGGTCCCTGTCTCATCCAATCGTACTTCTAAGCAGTTGAGGCCTGTTGTTTTTTAAATATGTTTTTAGGGCATTTCTGCTTTACTGGGATAGAGACAGTAGAGCTTGACAGGAAGGATGGGTGAGAGAGAGGAGGGATGACATGCAGGATAGGTCGAGGGTCAGAATCGAACCAGGGACCTTGCGATTACGTGGTATGCGCATTAGTGTGCTACGCCACCAAGCGCCCCCAGTTGGGGGCCTGTTCTGATAGGTTGACCACACAGTACACCATCCTCCTGGCTTCCACTGAAGTCATCACTGATCTGACGTGAGGGGATGGGTGTCAACTACAGCAGTAGGACCCTTCCTGAGGCCGACACGCTCCTTGTTTGAATCGGTGGTCACTTTCAGGGAGAGGCAGGAGGCAGGAGGGCATCGAGAGCCATTCAAACCGGGTCCTCCGTGATTGGACGAGAGCACTCACCTGGCCGCCACCACGACAGACTGGCGCTGGCCGTAGAGCGTGAAGGAGTGAGGAACGCCCCACTCATCCTCACTCTCTCTGATCTGGGAACACACACACACACACACACACACACACACACACACAGTGTTCAGTCAGACCTGGGATCGTCTCATCTCACTTTTGACTGGTGCTGTATATCATATATAAGTGTACATACCACGCAACAAAATGCTTAAGGCAGAGCAGCGCTACAACGTCAATCAACATCGACAACAATACGGTGTGATAAGTACGACATGGAAGCATAAATATAAACACTAAAAGTAGTAACAGTGAATAACAGGAAGAGTAATCTATACACAAGATGTCTACCCAGACCCTGGCTGATGTCTACCCAGACCCTGGCTGATGTCTACCCAGACCCTGGCTGATGTCTACCCAGACCCTGGCTGATGTCGTGTGGACGTTTCCCTCACCGTCATTCCGTAGAGGGACAGTTGCCCGTGAACTTTGAACTGGTTGGCCGCCGTCATCCCTCGGCTGGTGTACACCAGCGAATCGCTGAACTGCGGCCAGGCAGGAAGGAACACACAGATAGGACAACAATCATGAGGATGTGACAACTGTCAGCAGCGGAGGCTTCCTGCTCTACAGGAAGTCTTCTGCTTCTCCTGACGGCCGGAGACAGTTTTTTTTTCCGATGTTGGGAAGGGGAATGTGGTATGGAGTCTGGAGTGGTCAGGAGTTCTAGAACAGCCTCTGATACTGTCATGGTTTAACCCACTAACTGCCAAAACATTCTGGAACACTCACCACCCAGAGTGCCAAGTGTTCTATGTGGTGTTTACCTAGCAACAGTACTCTGATTGGCTACAAAATGAAGCATCATCATTTTTGGTGAATAAAGTCACCGTTGGCACTCTACGATGTTAACTGGCGCTAAATGAGTTAAGAAGTTCCTCTTACCAGGAAGAACATTCTCTGCTGCAGGCCCTTCCCTGAGAGCTTACTGAGGCAACCCAGCCTTATGAACTCCTGTGGAACACAGACAACATTTAACACCAGTTATATTACACAGAATGGACCCGAGATATCACACATTCTCTGGTAGCTAGAGGCAACATTTACTGCGATTTAAAAAAAAAAGATCAGTTCGGCAGCTTTCAGATGAAAACAATGGAAACAATAGAACTCACTCTGCCAGGGATGGCCAGGTTGTCGATGCCAGTCAGGTCTTTCTTCAGCTCCAGAAGCTTCTGGAAGTTCTCCATCTTGATCATGGTTCCCTGGAGTTGGACCACCATCTCAGAGATGTCTGCCAGGGCAGCTGAAGGGAGGAGGGGGAGGACAGATGCAAGGCTTCGGTTATGCTCAGTGACGCTACTCAAGTTCAGTCTAGCATGCACACACACCCACACCCATGGGCGGATGCACGCCCACGCCCATGCCCACGGCCACACACACACACACACACACACACACACACACACCTACGGGCACAGATGCACGCCCACGCCCACACACACACACACACACACACACCCACACCTATGGGCAGATGCACGCCCACGCCCATGCCCACGGCCACACACACACACACACACACCTACGGGCACAGATCCACGCCCACACACACACACACACACACACCTACGGGCACAGATGCACGCCCACGCCCACGCCCACACACACCCACACAAACCCTCCCATGGCTGTACCTCTGGAGTCCCTGAAGTCTTGGTGGGTGGGGGGGTAGTGTTTGCAGAGACGCTCCAGGATGAGTTTGTAGTGCAGCAGGCGGTGGAGGGGCCTGAGGAGGAAGATGTTGAGGGGCAGGTAGCACACCTTCTGCTGCTCAAACTCCCTGCAGAGCCCCTCCAGCCTCCGCGAGGCCCGGCACACACGCTCCAGCTCCACCAAGGCCTCCGAGTGCTTCTGCAGCTGGACCGTCAGCTGCTGCAGAGGGGGGAGGGAGGGAGGGAGGGAGGGAGGGAGGGAGGGGGAGGGAGGGAGGGAGGGAGGGAAGGAGGGGAATGTCAGGTGGTCAGGAATAATCATCATATTATTTCATGTCTACTGTGTATGTGATGGAGATTAATAAAGTACTATTCTACTCTATGACACACTGGGTTTAGTTTACTGGTCTGGGTCTAGGTAGGTAAATGGGGCCTTTCAAAACAATGGTCTTGCAAAACGTACTGTAATACGGTAAGTAAAATAAAATCCCATGTGTGTTACGTTAGTGTGTATGAAGTCGGGGGGTCAGAGGAATGAATCCCAGATGTCCCACCTTTAAGCCCTGGATGTTCTTCAGCAGAACATCTCCGATGCGCTGGTAGTCTCCTTTGATGTGCGCGTTGGAACGTCCCTCCCTGAGAGAGAAAACGAGGGGAATTCACCATCACTCACTCGTCCCCCTCTTCTCTGCCAGAGTTTCCATGGACACCATATTGCACTGAGGTCATAACTGTTGAGAGAGCCTTCCACTCCTGGGAACTGGGAGATCCACGTGGACAACACAAAGGCACACTCTCCCGATTCTCCACTTCCTGAGCGGTGTACGTGTGTACTCCTCAACATGGATTTAAATGTTATTTTTTTGAGTGGGTTTTTGAGGTTTTATTTTTGTATTTTTTACTGGATAGAGATAGCAGAGAAAGACAGGGAAGTAAGGAGGAGAGGGTATGTCTGCAGGGCATGGGCCGGATTCAAAGCTATGCCAACATGGGCATGTGTGTGCACTGAAGGCTGCAGTGCTAGACCACTGGACCACCCCAGGCCATGGTGCTGGACCACTGGACCACCCCAGGCCATGGTACCAGACCACTGGACCACCCCAGGCCATGGTACCAGACCACTGGACCACCCCAGGACGCGGTGCTGGACCACTGGACCACCCCAGGCCGTGGTGCTGTACCACTGGACCACCCCAGGCCGTGGTGCTGGACCAATGGACCTCCTCAACAAGGATTTAAAAGCAAAAGATTGTTTACACCAATCCCATGCTTCTCAACCCATGTCGAGAAGTGTACAAGTGGTCACTTCAGTGCAAGAAGGTGCAGTGATGCATGTTGACCAGCAGGTGTCCCAATGGAGCACTGGGCTCCACACATCCTTCAGCCAGTTTCTCGTCAATGGGGAAACACTACACCTACGACCTCATCTATCATAGCAGACGGTGGTTGTCCCCCAGAACGAGGCTCAGTGTCACAAAGCCACCAGGGAGGCCGGGGGCTGAACACAGCCACCAGGGAGGCCGGGGGCTGAACACAGCCACCAGGGAGGCCGGGGGCTGAACACAGCACCATCTGAAGGGAACTATTTCTCTTCCTGTCTGTCAAATAGAATACTTTCCCAATGGAGGTGGGATGTTTAAAATTACTTCTGAGATGGATGGTGGGATTGACAGGTTATATATGTGTGTGTGTGTGTGTGTGTGTGTGTGTGTGTGTGTGTGTCTACACATCCTTTCAACCTGGGCATTTTGATGCTCTATAATTGCTGTTGTGACTTCGAAAGGAATGCTCAATGTGTCATAGGTTTGGAGAACTGAAATAGAGAAGCACTCCATTGAAGAACCACACACACACACACACTACACACACAATGCACACACACACACACACACGCACGCGCACTGCACACGCATGCACACACACTACACACACACTGCGTACGCGCGCACACTGCATACACACTGCACACACACAAATGTAACACGTGCACACGCACGCACGCACGCACACACACACACACACACGTACGCACACACACACGTACGCACACACACACACACACACACCCGCTCACCACTGTGCCAGCCGTTGCTCCACGTCCTTCAGAAAGCCCTGGTGGAACTTGTAGACGGGATCAAAGTTGGCAGAGATGAGGTTCCTGAGTGAGTCAGGCATGGCCTCCTCCTTCCCGGCCGCGCTCTGGAAGGACTGACACACACACAGCAAACACAGCTGTTAGCCGCGATACGCTAACTCGCAGCAGCGCGGCTGAGAGGGGCAGGGAGGAGCACCCGCGGCGGGCCAAATTAGACTCAGTGAGCTGTTCTAACACACACCCTACCATTTGTTTGCACCAGGACTAATCATTACACGCAGGCACACACACACACACACACACACACACACACCACCTAGCATGGTGACGTTGAATTCCACACACACATCAACCCCCCCCCCAGCCAGAGCCCACTGAGTGACAGAGAGCAGCTGTGCAGGTGTAGGTAGTTTTTGGCCGAGGGGGGGTGGGGGTGGGGGGTGGGGGGCTTCCCAACAGAGGACTAACACTGGCAGCTACAGCTGCTTCACTAGTGTACCCATGGAGAGGAGCATGGGGAGAGAGGAGGAGGGGGGGGGGGGGGGGGGGGGGGGGAGCAGAGGGGGGAGAGAGGGGGGGGATAAGCCTCAGATCCAGCAGCCAAGGAAAATATTCCAAGAGATGTTTAAAAAGCACCCCCATGTCTCTCCCACACACATCAAAGAGGATGGAAAATACACTCTGGGAACAGCTGATGGAGGGAGGGAGGGAGGGAGGGAGGGAGGGGGGGGGGGGGGGGAGTTGTGTTTATTCTTAAGGATGAGCAGGACAGGTTTATGTAAACAGCCAGTGGTGAATCTGCTGGATGCCAAGAGAACCAGCAGGACAAACAGACCACTTAGCTATGCTTACTGAAACCAACAAGCTGCTTACTGTACCTACAGTAGGGCGCATGGCGCGGCCATTCAAGGGCTAAAACAGTCTCATAGTATCGTTACTAGGGGCAACCTGAGGGCTCTCACCAGGGTAACGACCTGCAGGTCCTTCAGGTAGGTCCTCTCTGTGGTCAGAAGCTCCTTGGCGATGAAGTAGGCCTTGTCAGTGGGGAACTTCTGGAGGCAAGAGGCGGGGAGACAAAGCAGAGGAAATATGAAACTTAGCTGATCTTGTGCACAATTATAATCAGAAATAAGAATCATAATCCTCATCTGTATCCTATATCTGCCTGTCAAATTGACACGGCTATTTTGTTGGAGTGGTTGTTATCTTTTATCTGGGTTGTGGGGTCTCCAGTTGTATTTCCAGGGGACCACCCAGACATGGGTCTCATTTTCACACCATCCACACTCTGAAAGCCTGTCAGAGTTAGTTTGCCCCTGCTCCACATACGCCGACTGCAGAGGAGATCTAGGTTGTGTTGCTATCTGGGTCTGTGGCTATTCTGGGCATGTGACTACATGCCCACTGAGGGATAATCTAAACCCTCACATAAAGTAAAACAGATCTGAACGTCTCTCTCTATCCCTCTCCTCTCTCCCTCCCTCCCTCTCCCCTCCCCTCCCTCCCCCTCTCTCTCTCCCCTCCCTCCCTCTCCCCTCCCCTCTCTCTCTCTCCCCTCCCCTCCCTCTCCCCTCCCTCCCTCTCCCCTCCCCTCTCTCTCTCTCTCTCTCTCTCCCTCTCCCCTCCCTCCCCCCTCTCTCTCTCTCTCCCCTCCCTCCCTCCCCTCTCCCCCTCCTCTCCTCTCCTCTCTCCCCCTCTCCCCTCCTCCCTCACATAGAGAACAACCTTCCTGCGGGCTTCGTCCTCATCGTCCGTGCGTACGTATCCGGCATCGGTGAGCAGGGGGGAGGTGAGGGGCGAGGGCTGTCGTCCCTCTGGGCTCTGGCCCAGGCCAAGGGGGGCCTTCTGCCCGTTGACCCCCACCTGGGCGCTGGGGCTGCCGTCCGAGAGGCGGGGGCTGCTCGACAGCACACCTGGAGTGGGGGGAGGGAGGGAGGGAGGGAGGGAGGGAGGGAGATGAACTAGTCAGAGCTGGATTCATCAATGTAAAACCATAAGACTGTATAACTCTTCACTGTAAGTGTTCCACCATGAAGCCAGAGAGTTATGAAGCTATTGAGTTATGAAGCTATTGAGTTATGAAGCCAGAGAGTTATGAAGCTGTTAAGTTACGGTGGTGGGACTTCAAGTAAACTAAATATTTAAGGTTAGTGGTGTAATGTGTTAGAGCTAGCAGTTAGTATCTAGGAGTTAGGAGTTAGGAGGTAGGAGTTAGGATCTACGGCAGTCTTGTCCAGGAGGAGGATCGGACGGGGCTGTTGCTATGCCTGGCCTGAACCCAGACCTCCAGTCATCAGAGGTGACTCAGTCTCTGGAGTGTCTAGGAATCTGACCTCAGGAGACTGCTGGTGCATCTACCCTCTCCACCTGTCCTCCTCTCCTCTGTCTCCGATCATCTCCAATGAAACGTTGATGAAAGTATTAAACAACGACTAACAGGACGAAGTATCTACCTACTAATCTACCTACTTGAAGATCTACTGCATGTCTACTTCATCTACTGTATCCACGATGGAAGGTGATCGGTCGCATACTTGCCCAGTACAGTTTTCTGTCCACTGAAATGACGGCATATAGGCTGGCCTGGGTAAACCCAGAGGGTAAAACCACTGCTCTGACACTGCAGGTCTTGGAACAGACGAAAGATCTGTGACAAGCTACTACAACAACAACAACAACAACAACAACAACATCAACATCTACATCTACATGCAACTAGAAACCACAACACAACAACACACAAACACAGGCCGAGGCGTGAGCGCCACAAACAGACAACACATGCACAACGTCAAACTAGACAAACTACGGTTCTAACTAACGATCTACAACGAGACACAAGACATGTAGCCTCTAGGGGGGGTGGGGGGTGGGGGGTGGGGGGTGGAGGATGTCACGAGACATTGGTCGCTAGTCTAAAGAAAATTCCGGACTCCCTCTTCTTCGCATTACAGGTCAACTTTATTGACACTAGCAGTGGACACATTCAGGTACAACGGTAGAGAGAGTAGAAACCATTCCAAAGGTGTAAAAAGAGACAACACAAGCAACAAGGAGGAAGAAGAATCCAGTGTGTGTTAAAAAAAAAGGACAGAAACCACAATATATATATAGAGATATATATACACAGTGTTACAGGAGGGAGTTAGAGTAGAAAGCATTGAGTGTTCGGTTGCATACATTCAGGGGGGTCTGGTTAGTGAGCTGAACAGAGTCCTTTTGATTAGGAGGAAGGGTGTGTAAGTGTGTGTGTGTGGGGGGGGGGGGTGTAAGTGTGTGAGGGGGGGTGTGTAAGTGTGTAAGGGGGGGGGGGGTGAGTGTGTGAGGGATGTGTGCGTGAGGGGGGAGTGTGAGTGTGTGAGGGTGGGGTCACAGTGAACAAGGCTCTGGTTTGGGGGGTTTTCAGATGGTAAGTGAGTGAGTGACCTTAAACAGTCCTACAGACAGAGGTTAAAGGTTAAAGGAGCGGGTCTCTCCTGTGTTGTTGTGTAGCGGTAGGACACAGTGTGTGTTTGTTGAAGTATAAAGTTCTTAGTAGCACACAGTCAGTATGTTTCACAGTCAAAGAGATGTTAAGATTTCATGGATACAAAATTTGAACAGACGTGCTGGTTAAGTCACTTCAACAAGTAGCCAAGTAGCCCTGTGTTAAAAAAAATAAAAAATAAAATCACAGCTTGTATGTAGTACAACCTACAGTCATTATAATGTAGTGTAAAAGTACATCTAAAAGAAGTCCTCCCCTTGGATTAAGTTCCATATCAAGTACAATAACAATACAAATCACAGCCTAGTGTAAATATACAGGGTTATAAAAAGCCAGTGTGACTTGGTGAAAGTGATACTTTGGTGACCGTGAGTGAAAGGTCAGACAAGGTGGACAGAACTCCAGTACTCGTGTGTGTGTGTGTGTGTGTGCGCGTGTGCGTGTGTGTGTGTGTGCGTGTGCGTGTGCGTGTGCGTGTGTGTGGTGTTTCTCTTTGAGACTGCAGTGACCCTGTGACTGACTCTGCTCTGACTTCCACATTCGTTCACACTTCCTGGTTCAGAATGCCTGCTCTTCCAGCGGGACATCGGGCGGTAGTCTCTCTGGTTTCCATCAGCGACACATTTGCAAGCTTTTCATAAATCCTGTTAAATTTCATACGTCTTTCTGCCACTCAACACGCCTCTCCGGTTCTGTCACTGCAGACCACTGCGCCAAGGAGGGCATGACGTGGATCACGATACTATTTTTAAATACCTTATTTTGTCTACGTCCTATTTCCTGTCTCTCTCCTCCTCCTCTCCTCCTGGTACAGGAAGTCATGCCACCTAATGATGCACGACGGATGGAAATGAGCTTCTGTTACCTCAGACACATTTACTGTGCATCGATGTGAATGCTGAAATGCCGATTGCGTGAATTGTCCCTATCAACTGCTTTTTGTTCAATAAATAAACTGTCTAAATAAATTGTCTATGACCTATTCAGTCAATTTAGATCAGTGTAGGTGTAGTGGATAGGGCCTAGGAAAGGACCTAGGAAAAGTCCTAGGAGAGGAACCTAGGACAGGAAGTGATGTGAGAGTACTGGAGTTCACCCCCCCCCCGTCTTTTCCTTTTCCTTGTGAAGAACAGCAGAACAGAACAGTTGAACATACAGTAGGGACAGTGTGAGAACAGATCCACATGCTTTCAGGAGGAAAGAAACAGAAACAAAAAGGGTGAGAGTCTTCCTCAGAGACCCATGCCGACGGACACAACAGCGCTTCGCTTACATCATAGACAGGGGACATGCTCAAAAGCATCAACGGAGCTTTGCTTACATCATAGAAAGGGGACACGCTCAAAAGCATCAAAGCCCAATAAAAACCCACTTCAGAGGCGGAACACAGGGATCTGCGGTATGAGCAGACGGCGAACAAATGACAATAATGAGGATGAGAACGCCAGCCTGGAGAATTAGCATAACAAAAAAAAAAAGGAGAGAGAGACTTGGGCCAAACGGAAAACACATGGAATGTTTTGCTTGCGGTGCATGCTGGGAGTCAAGCCAAGCAAACAGCTCAGAAGATGCCCAGGGTAGAGAGAAGCAGGGGGTTCAGCGGACGAATGCTTCAAATGACTGTTGATGTGGGGGAGGGGGGGGGGGGGGGAGGTCAGCCCGGGTACGCCGGGGGAGGCAGGCGGTAAAGAGACGACATCAACGACGGCCATCACGATCACCAAACACTACGAACAACACTAACTCAGAGATGAACAACGCTGTGGAGGATCCATCCTCTAGCCCTGGGGTCGCAGAGCGCTACACCTGCTGAATACAACTTCAACATCCCCAGAAGAACACCAAGGTGTGTACTTAACTATCAATGTCAATCAGCAGGACAAGAGACAGTCCCTAAACATCCGTTTTTTTCTTTTTTTGATTTAGTCAAATAGATGAAAAACAGAGATGGTAAGGTATGCACTAGACTCATTATTCAAGCTATACTATTGCTTCGTATTTCTTTACAAACAATATGGAGGCGTACTTGCCTGTGTAATAGGAAATCTAACTGCCATCACATGCTACCTACTCGACTTAAGTTGTGCTTTAAAAAAAAAAAAAGGTCCCCCACTCAGGACCGGAATGTAATTTTTACAATAAGAAAAGTGCTCCGTTCAGAAAGACATCACAACATACTCTAGAAACAAGAGGCTGGTTGGCCGCTAGCTACCATTGTTTACACAACAACTATTATCCCACAATGAGCCTATCATCTACCGTTTAGCTAACCCTAATCTTCTTCAAAAACCTTTCCACCAAGGAGATGATCTAAAAAAACGATTCTATTGCACAAGAAAAGACAACAAGTCAAATAACGATAAAAAATAATGTTTTGACAACAGTTAGAACACGTAGGTCAACAGTCTGCAAAAGCAAAGCTACGGTGAGTGGCGTTCTCACCTGTGTGACACTCTGAATTACAATTAAGTACAGTGAAGGCATTTCACTCTCTGTCGATTCAGCCACTTGTACAATGCTGTGTGCCCGCGGGCAAGCACTTTGTTCTGCATAACATTTCTAAAGCGGCAAACAATCCACTCTACCTGTCACGTCAACGTCAACACCAGCTAGACAACGCCCACAGGTTCACGGTTAGTAGCAACAAGGACTTGGAGCTCTCTAAACCTCCACAGTTCCTGGTTTTGTCTATAACCTGCAAAGTGTCTGTTCCTCATATATGGCACTTTGTAAGAATCCTTCTCTATACTGTACGTCCTCCTACAGGGGACCTAGTGAAGACATCTTTCTCTGATAACTTGGGAGGACCTCAAACCAGATGTTAGTCAGGCCCTTCCCGTGTTTCATAAGAAACCTAATTCATTTATAGCTTAAGGTGTCCAGAGAGCAGCATGTGGGACTCTAGCTATGTCTGAGAAGTCTCGGAGGATAGAGCAGACTCTTTCAAAAGTAGGGCAGGCCTCTAGCTCAAGAGTAGAGTTAGTCACCGTAACACAACCTACATACTGCAGGCTTCAGTCTGCAAAGACCTGTCTATGCCCCAAACTAGTACATCCGTCCCCAAATCTTCCTTAACTAAAGGCTAGAAACCTCCTGACCCAACGGTCCTACAACTGTGCCCCTCTAACAGCTGAACACACGCGCCCCCGGGTCCTCGTCATTAAAGTTATAGCAGCCCTCCTCCTCCTCGTCCAGCTGCAGACTGCCAAAAGAGAACTTGCTCTTCGGGATGGGGGAGGAGTTAACGGCGGAGGGGTTTCCGTACATCAGCGGCTGGCTGTTGTAGGAGCTGCTAGTCTCAGACTCAGTATCGCTGGTGTCAGTACCGCTACTGGTCGACCCGTCGATCATCTGGACCGGGTGGTTCTGGTCTTCCCTGCTCCCACGGTGCCCATGCAGGCGCTGCACCGTGTTGGACCACGCCTGACCCGGGACCATGAGGCCGTTACCGTTAGTCAGAACGCGGTGGTCCATGCCACCGGTACCGCGGTTGGCCCGTGACCCGGGGCGGTGGTCATGGCTGGGGGTGGAGGTCAGCTGACTGAGGATGAAGGGGTCGGTGTCAGAGCGGTTCCGCATGTTGTTGTGCAGTTTGGCGTGGTGCGGCGAGCGGGCGCTGATGGGCGAGTAGCTGCCGTAGTGGGCGGGCGGCTCGCCCAGGCCGTGGGGGGCGGGGGGACCCCCGGGGCGTTTACTAAAAGAATGGCCGCCGTCGTCCCAGCGCGGGGGGCGGGAGCCCGGCCCGTGGCCGTGGCCGTTCCCGTTCCCGTTGTGCTCCCCGTGGCTCAGGGAGCCGGTCCGACGGTGGAAGCTGCTCACCACGGGGCTGGAGCCCGAACTCCGGGTCCCAGAGGGCCGCCCCGACCCCGGCCCCAGAGGGGGGGCCCGCTTGTCCCCCCCGCGGAACAACTCGTCCAGCAGAGTGCTGTGGAGGGGGGCGCGCCCGTGGAACGACCCCCCGTTAGACAGCTCGTCTTCTGTGAGCTCACGGCTCAGACAGAGAGGCTTGTTATCGACAGACGGACACTCCCTGTAACTGTTTTTACCCAGAATGCCCTGCTGCTGCTGCTGCTGCTGCTGAGAGGGGTGGTAGACCCCGTTTATAACCCCGTTCCCGCCCCCGCCCCCTCCCCGGACCACTGGCTCATCCTCATCATTGTCATTAGTGTGCGAGTGGGAGCGCGTGACTCGGCCCTTCGCCACGTCATATTCGCTATCTATGTCACTGCAGTCGATGTAGGGGATGGAGGAGCTGCTGCCTTTGGCAGCCCTGGAGGCTGGACCTGTGTGTTGCTGCCTGGGGTGGGCCAGCTGGCCGCGGGCCTCCTCTGGTCCTGGTCCTGGTCCCGGTCCGTCCTGGAGCCCGTTGGGCTGGGGGGCCGCGGTGGTGGAGGCCGGGCTGGCGCCGGCAGGCCCTCTCTGGGCTGCAGCTGCTGGGTCATCGGGGTCGCCTCTACGGCTCATTCTGAGAGGAGAGTCTGTCTGGTCAATTGACAGAGCACTTGCACTCTGGAGAGAGGGAGAAAGGGGGAACGAAGCAGGGATGGACAGAGAGAGAGAGCGAAAGATGTGGGGGGGTGGGGGGGGGGGGGGGAAGAGAGACATTGACATTTATAAGAATGATTAGAACTGATGCAGTGAGTTTATCGCTATTACTATTATTGGAGACACTGACCTCTTTTGGCACTTGGGAGCGTGGCTGGGAAGGCTGAGGGGACAGGCTGCTGATCTTACTGTGTTTCCTGGAGGGGGAGGGAGGAGAGGAGGGGCTAGGGGGGTCAAACCACAAGCTACCAATCATAGAAGGTCATGAGGTGGCTTCAAACCTTCCGCTAATGCTTATTAACTACAGTGACGTAGTACTGGTGTACCATGTCCCACTTTTAGAATTCTAGAATTCCCTATAAAATCTCTCTAGAGCCATCAAAATCGTATACTACCAAAAGGTCTTGCTAGGACACACTTAGAAACACACACACTACAAAGCGTTCTACATATTCAATGATGTGTCTGTTTGAGGTAAAGGGTTATTGACATCTAAACCAGGCGCCCCGGGGAGAGACAGTTAAAAGGGCAAGACTATCGTGGAGCCTCACCTTTCAAATGGAACCTTCTTGAATTCAGAGTCCTTGACGTAATCAATAACCTGCTTCTGGGTTCGACCACTGGGGAGGACAGAGGAGAGAGGAATCAGAAGAGACAGAGAACTGGTGTGTCATCTGGAAAAGCTTCTTCAAACACAGACAACATCAGCAACAATGGCTCCCGAAGGATAGGAGTTCTCCTCCAGTCAGAGGACCTGATAATGTTGGTAAAGCAGTCACTTATACATGCAACGCCCATACAGGCACCACGCAGCCTACCTAAATCTGAAGGAGGACCCCCGTGTGAAGAGGACGGGCTTGGGCTTGGGTTTGGGCTCCTCGAAGAGACGGAAGAAGGCATGGTACTCCACGCAGATCTTCCAGAAGATCTTACAGCAGTCTCGACTGGCCATCACAAACTCCAGTGTGTCCTGGTACGCACTCTGCTGTAGGGACACAGAATCAGACAAGAGACAGTGTCAAAATGTAGTCATAATTGCAAATAATATTAGACACGTTTATTTTCAAAATGGAAATCATACAGTGATGTTACTGTGGACCGTGTTCAGCAGCATATTTTCATGTGAAGACTTACGTTCAGGTCTGGCCTTAGTTTGATGAGGAACCGCTTCCGTTTGAAACTGAGCTTGCGTACTTTAGACCAGTTAAAGGCGTTGATCTTAGTGTGCCCCTGCAGGAGAGAAAGCAGGGATTGAAGTAGCTTGGAACCGCATAAGGAATAGCTTGTGGACACTTAGAGCATATCAAACTTAATTTGCTGGACTGAAAGAATTTGGAACAACAATGTGTCTGGTGTAGAGAATCTGGTTGTCCATAATCTAATGAAAAGAAAAGAACAAACAATTTGTCTATTTATAGTCAGTTCTGGGTGCCTGACAAGCCTCTCCTTTGTTGGGGTGAGTGAATTATCTGGCCCATCTGAGCCAATCATTCAGCATTTAAACTGCCCCAAATGAAACATCGGAACATTACTCCTCCATGTCTGAGAGGTTCCTAAATTAGAAAGTTTCTTTTCTAAAAATTAAACTACGTTTTCTTAAACTCAGGATGTTGAAACTGCTGGATCAGCGAAGACGGGACCAAGAGTTCTAACCTTGAATACCTCATTATAATCCACTCTGCACCGAATAGCGCTGAGTCCTCTTAATGAAACCTCCAGTACAAACACCACCTCCAGCAGCTCTCCGAGACAGATCTCCAACCTGCGGCTCTGATGCCGTGTTTACCAAATGGTAAGTAAGGAGGACCCACTAGGGGTTTAGTCATGCAGCTTAAAGCTGCCCTCATTATTTCACAAAATAGAAGATAACAGAGAAAATACCACATTCCAAACAGTTGACTGACGATTGACTGGCAAATAAAACATAAAACATTGTTTGTTTTGTTTGTTTGTTTCTAAGCGTGTTACATAAGCAGTGCAGCAGCTAGCGGTGCGAGTTAGGGTCAGGGTCAGGGTCAGGGTCAGGGGTCAGAGTCAGGGTCAGGGGTCAGGGTTAGGGTTAGGGTCAGGGTCAGGGTTAGGGTCAGGGTCAGGGTCAGAGTTAGAGTCAGGGTTACCTGGATGACCAGCACCCCGGTGTGAGCCACGGCGAGGCTGAGTTAGGGTTAGGGTCAGGGTTAGGGTTAGGGGTCAGAGTCAGGGTCAGGGTCAGGGTCAGAGTTAGAGTCAGGGTTACCTGGATGACCAGCACCCCGGTGTGGGCCACGGCCAGGCTGAGTTAGGGTCAGGGTCAGGGTTAGGGTCAGGGTCAGGGTCAGGGTTACCTGGATGACCAGCACCCCGGTGTGGGCCACGGCGAGGCTGAGTTAGGGTCAGGGTCAGGGTTAGGGTCAGGGTCAGGGTCAGGGTCAGGGTTACCTGGATGACCAGCACCCCGGTGTGGGCCACGGCCAGGCTGAGTCAGGGTCAGGGTCAGGGTCAGGGTCAGGGTTACCTGGATGACCAGCACCCCGGTGTGGGCCACGGCGAGGCTGAGCTTGGTGCCCTCCCGGTCCTTGGCAGGGTGCAGGCGAACACCGTACATCTCCAGGCGCCGGGCGATCTCCAGCAGCTGGTAGTCGGACTCCGCCGGCGTCTGCCCGCTGACGACACAAGACGGTCACATGACGGATTATCTCCCACGAACGCCACCTGAACCAGCTATAACACTTTTATTTAAATTTGTATTTATATTATTTTTATTTTATTTTTAACACTCACACAGCAATTAAGCGATACACGTTATACACAACAGTGAACATATATATTTTTTTTTTTCAACAAATAAACAGGTAGTGTTGTATACTGCATGTTAGAACGACGTGAAAGGTTAGCTATTAAGATCCACACGATCATATGTGAAAAAGAAAATCACACAGATTATGTTTCTCCAGCAGTTATTTCTGGAGTGTATGTAAGTAAGAAAAACAGGCCTCAAAGGCCCCTAAATCTGATGATCTCTGAAAATAACTTCCTGTTTCCTGTGTGTGGTGGTGAATTAGCAACTTCCTTTCCGGCTTGGCTGACCTCCAGAGAGGTAGTGGTTGGCCATACCAGCCAGAGGAAGGGGGGGACGGGGGGCGACAGGGGGGACGGGGGGGGCCCACCAAAGGAGGCCAGTGGAGTTGGTAATGATTGCCTCTAGCCACTGATGCAGGATCAGATATTTTGTCATCATCTCTCATTGTTAAAAGACAGGATCAGGGCAGAGGTCACCTGATCCCAGATATGTGGTTATGTAACCGAGTTGCGATGGTAAAACTCACTCCTCAGATTCAACCACCTCCACCCATCAGCGATGTCCAATCGCTAGCTTTTCGGTAGCATAGCTGGGTAACATCGGGTATTTGAGGAGTCGGTGGTCACGTGTGTTGGCAAGCCAGAGGTCGCAAGGTCGAGGCTCGGTCGGAGCAAGTGGAATTGCGCTGGCGACTATTTGCAACAACTTGACGTCTGTTTCAGTTAGGGGCCACTTCTACCTCCTGCAAAGACAGCCAAGCCTACGAAACGCAATCTCAGCCTTAATGCATTCTGGGGCCAATCTCTCCGGACAAAGAGGACACTGGGAAGGAGAGAGGGGGAGAGAGGGAGGGCGGGACGGAGGAAGAAAGTGTTTCTGGAACACGCCCAGTGAGGGGAGGGGGGGGGGGGGGGGTAAATGGATGGAATGCTGGGAAAGGACGATGACAGTGAGATCTCTCTGCGCCCTGTGCTTCTGTCTCAGCGGGGAGGGGGAGGGGGAGGGAGGCAGGCTGTGCCAAGAAGGAGGTTTGTGGATAACCATCTCTGTGGGAGGGACACAGGCGTTGACTGGTCTGGCTGCTGATTGGCTTGGCATATTTACAGCCTTCCAGGGCTGTTGTGACGCTCGAGGACGTGTAAACAGCACGGACAGCAGAGAGACTTAGCAAACGTGTTTCACTGCAGGCAAAATGCAAGACTTACTCTCTCACACAGGTGAATACATTTGGGTTGGTGTGTGTGTGTGTGTGTGTTGATGTGTGTGTGTGTGTGTGTGTGTGTGTGTGTTTGTGTGTGTGTGTGTGTGTGTGTTGATGTGTGTGTGTGTGTGTGTGTCTGTGTGTATGTGTGTGTGTGTGTGTGTGTGTGTGTGTGTGTGTGTGTGTGTGTGTGTGTCGCCTGGAATAACCATTCCCATATGGTATGTGTATGCCTGATATAACCTTCTCCCTGCTGTTCCCTCCTCCATAGGTAAACATAACAGACTGTATCTATCAACAGAGAGCTTTACTCACACACACACACACACACACACACACACACACACACACACACACCACACACACCTCTCCCCCTGTACTCACACATGCTTGCGATGGCTTTCTGTAATCTTATCCAAGAGGGCATCCTGGTCAGGAATGTACTTGTTGTTTCGGAGGTGCTGCCAACTCTGGACTTCATCAAAGTCTCCTATTTCAGCTGAGAGAGGGTGATGGAGACAAAGAGAGAGAGAGAGAGAGAGAGAGAGAGAGAGAGAGAACCGTATTAGACCCAGACAAATCACTGTGTTCAGAGCCAGGCCAGACCAATCACAGAAGAGTGATTTAACCTGTTGTTTGTACACGACCGAGTCAGCAGTAAGTCAGTGATGTCCAGTGAAAACCACATACAAATGTCCGTCCAGAACTAGTCGCTTATTCACAGTGAGACTAAGACTCGTCAAAGACTATTCTGACACCCTGGGTTTACAAGACTTCACATGTAGTGTAATCTATAAAAGGGCAGGGTACTCACACTGGATGATATGGGGTAGGGCAGGGTACTCACACTGGATGATATGGGGTAGGGCAGGGTACTCACACTGGATGATATGGAGTAGGGCAGGGTACTCACACTGGATGATATGGGGTAGGGCACGGTACTCACACTGGATGATGTGGGACACCAGCAGGGCGGCGCTGCTGTCGTTACAGGTGAGGCGGCCGCATGCTAGGTCATGCTTTATCTGCAGGGCAAACAGGTACCTGGGAGAGAGGAAGAGAGAAGGCAGAGGAGGAGGGAGGGGGAGAGGGGAGAGAGAGAAGGGAGAGAGAGAGAGAAGGTAGATGAGGAGAGAGAGGGGGGGAGTGAGGGGGGTGAGGGAGAGAGAGAGAGAGAGGGGGGGAGAGAGAAAGGCGGGGGAGAGAGAGGGAGGGGGAGAGAGAGAGAAGGGAGAGAGAGAGAGAGAGGGGGGGGAGAGAGAGGCGGGGGGAGAGAGAGGGAGGGAGAGAGAGAGAGGGGGGGGAGAGAGAGGCGGGGGGAGAGAGAGAGAGAGAGAGACAGAGAGAGAGAGAGAGAGAGAGAGAGAGAGAGACAGAGAGAGAGAGAGAGAGAGAGAGACAGAGAGAGAGAGAGAGCGTGTGAGTGAGTGAGATTCCCTAATGCCTCTTTCTAAAAACTCATTCCACTTGGTTGATTGACATTGACCTACTGTATGAGACCTACTGTATGAGACCTACTGTATGAGACCTACTGTATGAGCCTCCACTCACAGATCGATTCAGTAATTGCCTGGTAGCGCCCTGCCTCTGACAGCCTCTCTCTGACAGCCTCTCTCTGACAGCCTCTCTCTGACAGCCTCTCTCTGACAGCCTCTCTCTGACAGCCTCCATCAGCGGCTAACACCTCAGGAGAGAAGGAGCCCCGTTCTCTCACGTATCAGAAATGACAGACGTTTTCCGTTCGTTTAAATTTTATCCCAACCAAATCCACGAGACAAATATCCACCACCTGAAGATGAAATCCTGAAGGTCATCAAGCAACTGAAGAGATGCACAGAAAAAGCAGAGATCCTATGAAACGATGCATGACGATTCACATCCACCACTGGGCTCAGCACACACAGCTACAGCCACAACGAGGTCCGGGGAGCCTCAGGAAATGTAGCCTGCATCAACATAGTCTACAGACTACTCCACACAGTCATGATATACAGACTACTCCACACAGTCATGATCTACAGACTACTCCACACAGTCATGATATACAGACTACTCCACACAGTCATGATCTACAGACTACTCCACACAGTCATGATCTACAGACTACTCCACACAGTCATGATATACAGACTACTCCACACAGTGTCATGATATACAGACTACTCCACACAGTGTCATGATCTACAGACTACTCCACACAGTCATGATATACAGACTACTCCACACAGTGTCATGATCTACAGACTACTCCACACAGTCATGATATACTGACTACTCCACACAGTGTCATGATCTACAGACTACTCCACACAGTCATGATCTACAGACTACTCGTGATCTAGTCATGATATACAGACTACTCCACACAGTCATGATCTACAGACTACTCGTGATCTAGTCATGATCACTAGCCAGTCTTCATAAAGTCTTGAAAAGAAACCTGACAGGGAAGCCTTAAGCCATTCAATTGCCTTGACATTGAGTACACACACACACACACACACAGCCCACACACAGCCCACGCATGTTGCCAAGACATGACGCAGCAAGCTAATCTCAAAGTGGTCATAAACCTGCCATTATAAACAGGCTGTATAGCCCTGCCAGCCATTGTCTAGGTGGCTGGCTGCTCTCCCAACAGGCTGGGGTATTATTTCAGTTCTTCTGGAGGTGCCTTGCCTCCCTGAACCCCCCCCTTTGTAATTTGAGCCTGCCCACCAGAGCTACCTGTTCAGGTAAGACCCCCCCCCCCTAAACAGATGTGACACCTTGCCAGGGTCTTTACATCTCATTTGTCAAATGTTTACCTGAACAATCATCTCATTCATTCGTTTACATCAGCAGTGTAACACAAGACACACAACAGAACGGTTGAAAGGTTCAGACCCGCAGCGAGGGTGGGGGGGGGGGGGGGGGGGGGGGCGCACTGAGCTTTGTAGGTACTGAACCAACACAAGGACCAGGTTATGGTCTCTACCGTGTCATGTGATTGTCTGATCCTCAGATACACAGAGTTAGTCTGCAAATGATCCTCCATCTTGACCACTGTCATCGTTCTATTACAATGGCATTCTACTACAATAACATTCTATTATAATCACATTCTATTACAATGATATTCTATTACAATGACATTCTGTTTGGCATTTAACAAGAACTGCTTTGGAACCAGAGTTTTAACGGTAAAAGGAGGCCTCCAGACAACACTCTACCAACCATAAGCCTAGCTAACATCCCGTCAAAAGAAAGAAAAACATCAAATAATGTATTTCGCCAACAGGATTAGGGTAACATATACATTAACACTGTAGGGATAAACACAGCCACTGTATATATATAAGCTGTAAATTAGCAGAGGCTTTTACATGTAATCTTGAGTATTAACTCAGTGTGGTTGTCTGCTTGCACAAGCGTACAGATAAACCACTAGAACAGGGTTAAAGTCACTGATAGGATAAGGAGATTACTAAAAACACTTAGTACATTACTGTTCTAATCTGTGGACCTGTGGACGCTTCCTCGGCCGTTGCCCGGAGGAACAATGATATGAAACACAACGTCACCCGGAGGTCATGTGATCCATAAAAGAACAGCTGAAAATCCTACAGGATCGTCTGGTGATTAGAACAAAGAGAGCAGAGCTGATTTTCCATGTGAGCAATTCAGACCGACATGAGGTAAATGATGCTCATATCAGTTAACAAACTGTGGTTTATCAATACGCTTGCCTTGTCTAGAACACGGAAAGCAATGGACTTAATGGACTTAATCGAAACTGGACCACGTTGGTGTCGTGAGGAGTGCAGTGGTGCATCACACGCACACACACACACACACACAGTATCTAGTGTGTACACACACACACACACACACAGTATCTAGTGTACACACACACACACACACAGTATCTAGTGTACACACACACACACACACTCACATACACACACACACACAGTATCTAGTGTACACACACACACAGTATCTAGTGTGTACACACACACACACACACACACACACACACACAAAGGGAAGGAGCTGCTGCTGGCTGACGGTGTGCCTCTGGCAGTCAGCCTACACTTCTCCCATTACAACTCCTGACCTCTTGACCCCGATCCCAGCGATGCGTTTTAAAGAGCCCAGATACTGTATATGCTGATATAAATGAGGCTTGGCGTGTTAGAGCCTTTACAGACTGTAACAAAAGAGAGAGGATGACCCCCTCACCGGAGAAACGTCCACCCTGTATCTGTTAGAGCCTTCACAGACTGTAACAAAAGAGAGAGGATGACCCCCTCACCGGAGAAACGTCCACCCTGACACCAATTCTGACCTTCAGCATCATTAAAGCCACAAGTACGCAGGAGTACATTTCACTAAATGTGAGCCACATAAAATAGGTCAGTAAAATACTCCAATATCATTCTGTGTATCGATGGACGGAAGAGTAAAACCCCTGCTGAGCCAGTTAACTCATTCAGTGCCGAGGCTGAATAAAGTCGCCCAAATCGTCAACATCCTAGAGCGCCACGGGTGACTTTATTCACCGAAAAATGCATAAATGACGATGCTTAATTTTGCAGCCAATCAAAGCGTTGTTGCTAGGTAGACTCCACATAAAACACTTAGAGGCACTCTAGGTGCTGAGGGTTCCGGAATGCTTTGGCAGTTGGTGAGGTAAGAAGTCAAATATGCACTGAACCCCCAAAGGGAGAGAATGATTGCACAAAGTTTCCCTCAGATATACTGAAACTAGTTTTACGGTATGTTGGAACCACAACACAAGGAGACGGTTACGTGAACTCTAACAACAGAGGCCAAGAAACTAGACTACCGTGTTTCAACACTGTGTCTGTCCCGTGAGGAAATATTGACTTCTGTGGAAATCTTGGAGAGGCAAAACAAAGAGAGGGGCGTTTTGCCCACTTCCTGAATAGGTTTGTTTTGGAGTCTGCTCTCTCAGAGCGTGGAGTTCTCCAGAAGCGGCTGAGTGATTCATGACACGAAGACCAGAACAAAACATAATAAATGTTTAAAATGTTTGAATTTACGCTCCCTGTGAAAGCTCAGCATATGTTTTCAGACGGTCACTGGCAGGGGCGTTCTTACCGTGTAAGTTCCTCCAAGATCTGTGTGTGGTCAGGGGGGAAGAACTTCACCACGAACCGTAGGATGGTGTTCTTGGGCCCTGAGAGAGTAAAAGAAAGAGAGAATGAGAGAGAGAGAGAGAGAGAGGGAGAGAGGGAGAGAGAGAATCAGTTCTACTGTTTGACCTTTTCATATAATCTTATCAGTTCCATTATCACAGTGTTATTCCATTAAATATGGCTGGTGTTATAAGGATTGCATTAGGAGATAGTTGGATGATGGATGTGATTAAAGGTCTGTTGTCGTTTCCAGTGTAGAGTGGTGAGAGTTGGTCCAGATACTCACGTCTGATCTGCTTCAGTGTAGGCTTCAGCAGGTCCAACCATACCTGCAGGAAGATGACCATAACAATAAGCTTTCATATCATCATACAGTATCACCGTGTATGTGTGTGTGTGTGTGTGTGTGTGTGTGTGTGTATGTGTGTGTGTGTTGTATAGCTTGCTTCATACATTACATGGCACACCAATCACTCTCTGACGCCCCCGTCCTTGAGCTCCACACACACACACACACACACACACACACATACAGCTGAGCTGGATGGCTCTATTCCAGCTGGCCCCAAGTTAGACAGAGATGTTCACATCCAGCTGAATTCACACAGGCCTACAGCACTGAGCCGCTGACCCATTCACATCCCCCCACACACACAGGCCTACAGCACTGAGCCCTGACCCATTCACACCCCCACACACACAGGCCTACAGCACTGAGCCCTGACCCATTCACATCCCCCCCACACACACAGGCCTACAGCACTGAGCCCTGACCCATTCACATCCCCCCCACACACACAGGCCTACAGCACTGAGCCCTGACCCATTCACATCCCCCCACACACACAGGCCTACAGCACTGAGCCCTGACCCATTCACATCCCCCCCACACACAGGCCTACAGCACTGAGCCCTGACCCATTCACATCCCCCCACACACACAGGCCTACAGCACTGAGCCCTGACCCATTCACATCCCCCCCACACACACAGGCCTACAGCACTGAGCCGCTGACCCATTCACATCCCCCCCACACACACAGGCCTACAGCACTGAGCCCTGACCCATTCACATCCCCCCCACACACACAGGCCTACAGCACTGAGCCCTGACCCATTCACATCCCCCCCACACACACAGGCCTACAGCACTGAGCCGCTGACCCATTCACATCCCCCCCACACACACAGGCCTACAGCACTGAGCCGCTGACCCATTCACATCCCCCCACACACACACAGGCCTACAGCACTGAGCCGCTGACCCATTCACATCCCCCCCACACACACAGGCCTACAGCACTGAGCCGCTGACCCATTCACATCCCCCCACACACACAGGCCTACAGCACTGAGCCGCTGACCCATTCACATCCCCCCCACACACACAGGCCTACAGCACTGAGCCGCTGACCCATTCACATCCCCCCCACACACACAGGCCTACAGCACTGAGCCGCTGACCCATTCACATCCCCCCCACACACACAGGCCTACAGCACTGAGCCGCTGACCCATTCACATCCCCCCCACACACAGGCCTACAGCACTGAGCCCTGACCCATTCACATCCCCCCCACACACACACAGGCCTACAGCACTGAGCCGCTGACCCATTCACATCCCCCCCACACACACAGGCCTACAGCACTGAGCCGCTGACCCATTCACATCCCCCCACACACACAGGCCTACAGCACTGAGCCGCTGACCCATTCACATCCCCCCCCCACACACACAGGCCTACAGCACTGAGCCGCTGACCCATTCACATCCCCCCCACACACACAGCCTGGGGCTGAAGCATTAGCCAAGGGTAGAGGAACGTAGAGGCCACTGTATCTGTACAGCATCTGGGAAATAGTAGAACGCTAAGTTAATGTAGCGCTAAGTTAATGTAGCGCTAAGTTAATGTAGCGCTAAGTTAATGTAGCGGTAAGCTAACGTAGCGCTAAGCTAACGTAGCGGTAAGGCAACGTAGCGGTAAGGTAACGTAGCGGTAAGCTAATGTAGCGGTAAGGTAACGTAGCGGTAAGGTAACGTAGGGGTAAGCTAATGTAGCGGTAAGGTAACGTAGCGGTAAGCTAACGTAGCGGTAAGGCAACGTAGCGGTAAGGTAACGTAGCGGTAAGGTAACGTAGCGGTAAGGTAACGTAGGGGTAAGCTAACGTAGCGCTAAGCTAACGTAGGGGTAAGCTAACGTAGCGGTAAGGTAACGTAGCGGTAAGGCAACGTAGCGGTAAGGTAACGTAGGGGTAAGGTAACGTAGCGGTAAGGTAACGTAGGGGTAAGCTAACGTAGCGCTAAGCTAACGTAGGGGTAAGCTAACGTAGCGGTAAGGTAACGTAGCGGTAAGGCAACGTAGCGGTAAGGTAACGTAGGGGTAAGCTAACGTAGCGCTAAGCTAACGTAGCGGTAAGGCAACGTAGCGGTAAGGCAACGTAGCGGTAAACTAATGTAGCGGTAAACTAATGTAGCGCTAAGCTAACGTAGCGGTAAGGCAACGTAGCGGTAAGGCAACGTAGGGGTAAGGTAACGTAGCGGTAAGCTAACGTAGCGGTAAACTAATGTAGCGCTAAGCTAACGTAGCGGTAAGGCAACGTAGCGGTAAGCTAAATCTAGAGCGCCAGAGAAAGGAGGATTCAGCTGTTGCCCTCTGTGAGGCTAACGTTCGGGCAGATCAAGTCGATACGATTTTCTCTTCATTCCGGCAAAACAAAAAAAAATTTATGACCGTCTCATTTGACGTGTCCCGTTTCAGACACTTCTCCAGTTACAAAACATTGAATGTTATATCGCTGTTTCCACACAGTGCTGGGGTGAGAAAGGAGGGATGGAGGGAGAGAGGGAGGGATGGAGGGAGAGAGGGAGCGAGGGAGGGATGGAGTGAGGATGCAGGAGAGTGCTTCTGAGGCGCTATACCATTTGTTCTGAGCAACACTTGTGCTTTCAGAGTGAGGGGGTTTTACAAGGGCATGGTTATTTCATGAGTATTAGGCCAGAGCGGGGCTGAGTGTCTACAGCCTGGGGCGGTTGGTGCTTTCAGGGATTCGCTCCCCAACAGAATCCCCAGAGGAGAGAGGGGGCTAGGAGAGAGGGGGCTAGGAGAGAGGGGGCTAAGGGAGAGGGGGCTAAGGGAGAGGGGGCTAGAAGAGAGGGGGCTAGGAGAGAGGGGGCTAAGGGAGAGGGGGCTAGAAGAGAGGGGGCTAGGAGAGAGGGGGCTAAGGGAGAGGGGGCTAGAAGAGAGGGGGCTAAGGGAGAGGGGGCTAGAAGAGAGGGGGCTAAGGGAGAGGGGGCTAGAAGAGAGGGGGCTAAGGGACTAAGGGAGAGGGGGCTAGGGGACATCCTGTCAGAACCAGGATCCGTTCTCTACGTCTCAGAACGGTTTGGAATAATAAACACCAAGGACCAAATAAAAGAGAGGGAGGGAGGGAGGGAGAGTGCTGTTTAAAAAAAAATAATAATAAAAAAAAATATATATATTAAAAAACCTCCCCCCCTCTCTCTCCGTCGTCATGGTGACTCACCGTCATCTTGCGGTGGTCCAGGTACTCGAGGCCAAAGTAGTCCCCCTCCACCAGGTTGAGGTGGACACACACCAGGTCAAACAGGGCCTTGCCTGCGGACCGTTGCTGTGGACACAGAGAGAGGGGGGGGGGGTTAGAGACACTGGAGAATATAATAATAATATAAGCCATTTAGCTGACACTTTTATCCAAAGCGACTTACATTGCAGTGAGTGTATACATTGTGTTCAGCATACTGTATATGGTCCCAGTGGGAATCGAACCCACAACCTAAGCGTTGTTGGCGCCATGCCCTACCAAACTGAGCCACAGAGAAGAGACCTGGACACAAGGACACCGTTGTCCCTCATATTTACATAGGAGAGGAGAGAGGATTTATATGACAGGTATATAATCTTTATTACAAATGACAAAACAAACCACAAGATCAAACATATTCAGACAGAGCCCTTCTATAAGCCTCATTCAAGGGCCTATACAATCAAAGCAAGGCAGAAGAGAGACAGAGAGCCATTCACATGGTAGTGAGAAATAACAACCCCCGCCCCCGCCCCCCCCCCCCCGCCTGATCGGCTGTTGCATTTCCTCAGCTGGGTTTAATGAGTCCCTCTACAGATGACCCCTGACCCCTCTAGGAGACCAGCCAATAGGAGTCCAGCCTGGAAAGAGCTCAGCTGGTGGTACTCTCACCCCCAGCCTGAAAGGAGGTGTGTGTGCATGTGAGTGTGTGTGTGTGTGTTTGTGTGTGTGTCTGCTCGCTCATGTGTGTGTGTGTGTGTGTGTGTGTTTGTGTGTGTGTCTGCTCGCTCATGTGTGTGTGTGTGTGTGTGTGTTTGTGTGTGTGTGTGTGTGTGTGTTTGTCCAGCATCAGGCCTGCTGCAGGGTGTCTAATTAGGATGCTGATCCAACAGGATTGGGGGATGGGAGGCAGGTAGAGAGATGATGATGATGATGATAAGAAGTCCAAGCCATGTCGATAAGAGATGCCCAAGTCAGGCGATACAGAAGCCAGACGCCAGAAGCCAGAAGCCTTTGGCGTTCCCCGGACAGTGAAAGCGGAGTGGTTGTCAGACTCTCTGAGGAGCTTTGTGATGATGCCTCTACAACTGTCTTGTAAACTTAATGAGTAGCTGTGATGACAAACATTCCTTCCTATGCCACTCACACGCTAGACACACACACACGCAAGACACACTCTCTCTCTCTCTCTCTCTCTCTCTCTCTTTCTTTCTTTCTTTCTCCCTCCCTCCCTCCCTCCTTATAAAAAGCCTGGGTGGATAAAAGCAGCCTCTCAGACCAGACAGCATTCTTCAGGCTGGGTTTTCCCCTCCCTCCCTCCCTCCCTCCCTCCCTCCTTCCTCCCCTCCTTCCTCCCCCCCCCCCCCCCCCCTCCCTCCAGACATGGTAGAGGTATGTGTTTACTGTAGCACCACACGGTACCCAGCTACCCTAACAACCCCCCCCCCCCCCCCGACATCTAACAACCCCCCCCCCCGACATCTAGGGTCCCCTGTCTCATTTGACATGTGTCTCGTTTCAGACACTTTCTCCAGTTACAAAACATTGAATGTTATATCGTACCAGTGCTGGGGTGAGGAAGGAGGGAGGGAGGGAGAGTGGAGTGAGGGCACAGGAGGGTGCAGGCCGGGGGTTTCTGCCAACCCCGTTACCATCTGGCCCCTGCCAGAGCCACTGGTGTGTGAGCCAGCTGGGACTCACACACACTGACCACACTGGAGCAGACAGCAGGTGTGTACACACACACACACACACACACACACACACCCCCCATCCTGTCCCCTAAGGAGAGCAACAGCAGGCTCCTGACTGGGTCAGTAGAGCTGCATATGGCCGTTCTGATTCCGCTGGGAGAAGATGACAACATTGTTTTAAAACAGCATGTCTCACTCCATAAACACTGATCAACGACTAATCCCTAATCCCATCCAGGAAAAGGAAAGAGACGACTTTTCCAAGTAACGCCCCCCCACCACCACCACCCCCCCCCCTCCTCTCACACACACTAAATATAGAATTAATGTTATGTTTACTCAAACATGCTTTCTCATTGTGCAGGAGGCAATGTTATGTTCAATCTATTCTCTAAACACAACTCTGGTTTTGGGACTAAATAACATGGTGCCCCTGGTTAACCCCAGGACCACGAAGAGCAGTCAGCCCGGCTGACCGACCTGCTTCCCCAGGACCACGCAGAGCAGTCAGCCCGGCCGACCTGCTTCCCCAGGACCACGTAGAGCAGTCAGCCTGGCCGACCTGCTTCCCCAGGACCACGCAGAGCAGTCAGCCCGGCCGACCTGCTTCCCCAGGACCACGTAGAGCAGTCAGCCCAGCCGACCTGCTTCCTCACTGTGAAACACCATGGTTACGGTCGACCCATCCAGTGAAATGGGCCTAGCGGTTCTGACTGAACAGTAGAGAGAACTCCCTTATCTTCTCCTTGTCTCCAGGTGCCCCAGAGCTCAGAGGCCCAGCTTATAGAGCAGTACGCAGAGACAGTAGAACCAGCAGGCCCAGTACGACCCAGTACACATCACTGGGCCAATGAAGCAGGCTACAGTAGCTGCTCTTATTAAAACCAGATGCTTGCAGACAGCTGGAAGTGAAAACAGCTCCCTCCCTCCCTCCCTGCCTCCCTCCCTGCCGTTCTCTCCTTTATTTGGTCCTTGGTGTGCCTCGTGGAGCGGTGCTCTGCTACAAGCTGTATTCCCCTGCCCCTTCCTGATGGAACAGAACTAAGTGCAGTGCATCTCAATCAATCAAGTCCACTCTGAGGGAGGATTTGCACTAAGAGCAACAAGGGACTCACAGAAACAGCTGGCTACTAATCCTATACTAGCCCTATTCTAGCCCTATTCTCGGCCCGGGAGAGGAGCCCGGGAGAGGAGGGAGGGAGAGGAGGGAGGGAGAGGAGCCCGGGAGAGGAGGGAGGGAGAGGAGGGAGGGAGAGGAGCCCGGGAGAGGAGCCCTATTCTCGGCCCGGGAGAGGAGCCCGGGAGAGGAGGGAGGGAGAGGAGCTCGGTCCTGTACAGTGCTGGTAGTCTTGCGATGCCCCAGGCTCTGCAGTATCGGGAACATGAGGAAGCTCGGAGATCAAAGTTATGTGTATTTGAACCCTCAGTCTGATATTAATAGCATTAGTACAACACTAATATTTGCTTGCACCATTGTTTGGAAATCAAAACAAGGTTTGCTCCAGGGCAATAAACCTGTCTTGTGATGTGCAGCAAACTAAGGCTGTCCTTCCTGACACAGGCAGAGAGAGATAGAGTAGCCTGGCTTTGTTGTTTTTTGTTGGGAGGAGGAAAGGAGGGAGAGGGGAGGGGAGAGGTGAAGGGGGAGGGTTAGTCTGTAAATTAATTTTGAGAGCCTGAGCCAGAAACCTGATTAGGTTCTGGAAGCAACATTTCTTCGGACTGTTTACACACACTTTGCTGGTTCATTACGATTAATCTTATCTACTCTCAGCGGATTATGAATATGGGAGTATGAAGTAAAATATCAGGTAATAACTAAGTAGTTCTAC
>NC_139673.1:1203033-1205533 GCF_951799395.1 Argentina silus | reverse complement strand
AGACACACAGAGAGAGTGGACCGGGGATCTTGACTAAGTAGTACTGTATGCACTCAAATCACAGAGTAAAAAATAGGCCAACCTTGAAACTCCAGTCAAATCATAAAACCTTGTGTATCATCATAAAAGCACATAATCTCTTAATAGAGGAGCAAATCCTTGACTTGAGCAATTGAGGTTGACAGTTTGTCCAAAAAATAGGGAACGTAGAGAGCAATGACCACTAAAACTCCAAATAGCCCCAAATAGCTTCCATAAGTCCCCCTTCGCCCAGTTCAAAACAATGTCTCTCTCCATAAAAAGTCCAAGTCATTCCTGGAGCCATCATGCAAGATTTACGAGTGAAAACAGGGCGTAGATGGAGCATAGCCAAATAGTTTATTGTGTGTGTGTGTGTGTGTGTGTGTGTGTGTGTTTCACTGGTGAACAACTCTCTGTCCTGTGGTCCTATGAAGTGATGTCCCTAAACCTCCTGGCATCCTGCCACCGTTCCTCTCTCTCACAACACTCAATAATCACGTCAGATTAACGACAAGACCGCAGATTAACGTCAACATAGCTCCTTGACGCTCACCCGGTATCTGTATTCAGGGGAGCAACATGAAAGAGTCTTTTTGCGGGACCCAACAGATTCACAACAAAAACACACTCAGAAAAACTCCGAAAACTCCTTTTTCTCCCGACGTCTCATTTAAGACAACATTCCTCTTCCACTTTTCCACTTTCTCAGGGCTATTTCTCAGTGAGACAAATGGGCAGAGACAGGGACCCAGCGGGGAGCCTTCCTTCACTTCCACAGGTTGCTCGGGGTAAGCCACACTGACCCCCGGGCTGAATGGAAGATTCTGGAAAACGTCCAAAATGAACCGGGGTGATTAACCAACACTTTACCCATTTAAGAGTGGAACATAACTCACCCAGCCGTCCGTAAAGAGGATTTAGCTTAAATGAATCTCGGCCTGCTTGTTGAATCTGACAGCTTTTACCATAGGAACCATGAGAACGTGGTATTATAAAAACAAGTCTATGGGGGGAGGAAACCCATAGAATTAAGAAATTGAATGCAGTGATGGACCAAGTCAAAGTAACACACACAGCTTCACAGGGTGATGTAACAGGCATACAGTATGTCTATGTAAACAACAGATTCACATCAAACACGACGCTGCTTGCCTTGAACCCCGGGCGACACGCAGGAGCGAAGTAAAAAGCAACAACAGTGTAAATCAAACTAACGCCTTCCAGAGACGGAGCCACTTCACTCTCATTACCTCACTAACAGCTCATTACGTAAAAAAGTCCCTCAGAGGAAACGGAATAAATCGATTCCAAAGAGCGAACTGTCACTGCTATACTCAACAGGCTCTTAACAGAAGGGTCCGGAAGCTCAGAGGGACGGGGTGAAGGGGGGGAAGGGGGGGGGGGTCCCTCGGATGACAGCCTCATTGAGGGAAGCCCAGGGAAGCTGGACGGCTACAAGAGCTAGACCTCAACTCTGCTGCCTCAGGCCAAATCAAACTCTCTCCTCTCTCTCTCTCTCTCTCTCTCTCCCTCCCTCTCTCTCTCTCTCTCTGGCTCTCTGGTCTCCGCGCCTCTCCCTCTCTCTCTCTCTCTCTCCCTCCCTCTCTCTCTCTCTGGTTCTCTCTCTCTCCCTCTCTCTCTCTGGTTCTCTCTCTCTCTCCCTCTCCCCCTCCCTCCCTCTCTCTCTCTCTGGTTCTCTCTCTCTCCCTCTCTCTCTCTCTCTCTCTGGTTCTCTCTCTCTCTCTCTCTCTGGTTCTCTCTCTATCTCTCTCCCCCTCTCCCCCTCTGTCTCTCCTCGTGATTAGCTCTTCAATGGTCTTACGTGACCCCCCCCTCTTCTTCTCTGATTTAATCCTGCTCCCCCCCCCCATCCTGCTCCCCCCCCTCCTCATCATATGAATCTGCCCCAAAACATCGATCCTCTCCTCCTCAATCATACTACAACACGACAGGGCCGTCGGATGGATTTCAGAGCCGGAGATAAAGACATAAAGACATCGGTCCGCAGTGAAATACAGGCTTTTTGCTGCCACTGTGGCCACAGTTGGACCTAAAATGGCCCCCCAGGACCTGTTGAGGTGGCGGAGGAGAGACAGCAGCAGCTACTGTGGTGGTAATTGTCGTGCTGGTTGTGTGATTTGCCTTCTTTGTGAGGTCACGCTACAGTTGTCCTGTTGATGAGGGAGTTGAAGTTGACATTTAAGACAAGACAAAGCAAAGTCTCTCTCTCTCTCACGCACGCACTAACACTCACACCCACTCACACACACACACACACACACTCACACACACTCTCCTGAATTGGGAAATCACTGCCTGTTGCGCTGGCATTTCTTCCCCCTCATACATTCCTGAGGTTGGAAACTGAGGGGGATCGTTGTTGTAGAGGAGGAGAGGCAGCCATGCTGGGCCTTCAACAGGCATGCACCATGTTGGATATGGCTGTTTGTCAATGGAAGTTAGTGTTAGAGTGTGTGTG